>NW_016805645.1:1033072-1081979 GCF_001698545.2 Rhinopithecus bieti
GGGGAGGGATTGCATTGGGAGTTATACCTGATATAAATGACGAATTGATGGGTGCTGACGAGTTGATGGGTGCAGCACACCAACATGGCACAAGTATACGTATGTAACAAACCTGCACGTTATACACATGTACCCTAGAACTTAAAGTATAATAATAAAAAAAAAAGAAAAGAAATGATGAAAGATGTAAAAATCTTTTGAGAAGGCGACATAATTGAATGTAGGCAAGTAAGATATAACATAGACATAATAAGAATCCTTTAGGAAAAAATAGAAGCAAGAACAGAACAAATAGTAAACACTATAATTTAAGACATTTTTAAAAATTGAAAACAAAATGATTTTAACCTAAATATTGAAATACTACATATCTGCAAATATTGACCCAGAGTGACTAACATAAAAAGATTCTAGTAAAACAACTAAAATTTAAAATCATCTAGGCACAAAGGGTCTGTGACTTAGAAAAAAATGTATTAGGCTATTATCAGGCTTATGGACAAGAATGCCAGAAGAAGACAGACTAACATAGATAGTATGGTCAGGGAAAGAGAAAACTGAGCTTCCAGTGTTAAAGGCACAAATTATAATCAACATATAAGAATCTGGGGAATTTCCTGTGAGCCTTTCCTAAGAATTCTACTAGAGAAAGAGCTTCAGAAAAACTGTGTAAGAGTGTTAATGGTGATAAACATCGAACATGTAATTATTTGTGGACATCCAAATGAAGGTTAAAAGTGAGTGATTAGATGTCCAATGAGACTGTGATGTAACAATGTAGATTTAATACGGCTATTTAAAAATTATGGAAAATGGAGATAGCTATTACAAACCAATGGTTTCCAGTGATTATAATCAGTAGCGGGAGAATTAGCAGTGTTATTTTGAGTTTATTTTGTGTGTAATATAGAATTACAAAGGGTAATTATGAGATATTCTAATTCTGTTATCCCCTGTGTCTTTGGACACCAACACTTTCTGTGTGGAAGAAAAGAAATGTTAATGTGATATTAAAAAGGTCAAATAAAGCCCTACAGTCCTGAATTCGAATTGGGAATGTTAGTATGAATTTACAAATTCTTTCAGCTTTATGTATAACAGCAATAGATTAAAGAGTCAAAAACTTAAATTGACAAATTCATAATGATATTCCAAAATATGATCGATGACTTCCTGAAGATGGTAAGGAATCAATTTATGAGGTTGAAAATGGGGAAATGAAAGGATCTGCCTTCATCTTCTCTTTCCTAAAGAGCTGTGCTGTTGATTAAGCAAAGTATAGAAGAGGGGCAGCAAGGCCTAATAATGTCATTCATAAGGCTTCTGATGAAACGAAACACCACTAACCCTGATACTCTGATCATCATCTTCCCAAAGGGGTCCATCCTGAGTCTATTTCAGCCTCCAGATCTAGAGACCAATGTGCAAGGAATACAGAGGGTCAAGGAAATGCTGAACTCAATTTGAGTTTGAATGAACAAAGCTGGACTGTGGGAGAGTACAGGTTAAGTATCCTGCGTTTTCCAACAGATAAATTGTAAGAATAAGAGTAGACTGAGAGGCTCAAAAAAAAAAAAAAAAAAAAAGACATTTTAAAAATCAACTAAGCCATAGAGTGTACAGATGTACACCAAAGTGAAAAAACTAGGAATGGACACACTAACTGTGAAATTCTTATCCTTGAAGTTCACATGAGCTCACTTTGGCCAGTGGAAATATCTGCCAGTGGCTCCTGAGCCCTCCTAACATGACTTGTGACCACTTTCTTGAATTCTGATATGACAAGATGCTCCAGGCTCAACTTGTAGAGTTCATGGAGTAGACCTAGAATCAGCCATGTCTCCAAAGAGCCCAGGTGCCATTGGGTTGGCAATACCAGTTTAAAATCACAAGTCAGGTGCTAGTTTTCTAGTCCTTTTCTGTGAAGAGGGCTAGGGCTTTTTAGAGGCAAAATACATCATGAGTTTATTCTAGTACTTTCAATTCAAATTCAGGACTACAGGTTTTTTATATAATTTCTTCTGTCTTATATTTTTATCTACTTTCTCCCATACTGAGTACCTTATCAAGACCTATTTAGATGCTAATGAGCCTTGTCTGATAGAGACAGGAACAATTGTGTGGAGGTTAATTTCACAGGACTTGGATTCAGAATGAACTGCATTCAAATACTCCACTTAATTTGGGCAAGTTACCGAAGTAATTTAAAGGATTCAGTGTTCTGATCCATACACAATAATACCTCTCTCATAGTGTTGTTATGAAGATAACTTGGAAGATAAATACTTCCTTTAAAGGCATCTTGAGGGATTAGGCAGCTGGATCTAATGATTGCATCCAAATTATTGCTTCGACTGTATGGTTCTTCCCATTTTAAAATGTACATAGGAGGTTGCCAATGATTTCCTAACAAGCAGACAATCTTGGGTTAAGTTTGAACTTGTGATGTGAGAGAACATAATTCCAATTAGCTAACTCCTAATTTTTCTATTCTGCTAATCAAAATTCCAGCTAAATTGTAACAAAACAAAATTGCACACTTAAAATTTGTTAAAATGTTACATTATATATTATGTATATTTACCACAATAAAAAATATGTATGATAAATGCTTCAGTGATTAGAAAATAAATATCTTTAAAAAACGAAAAAAAAAACTTATTTTGAATAAAAATGTATGGACCCCCCCCCCAAAAAAAAACCAAAAAAAAAAAAAAAAAAAACAGGCTAGAAAAAAATTTGATCTCATGATCAAGAAGGAATTCTTATTAGTACCAGGATGGATAAGGCTGAACTTTTAAATGTCTTCTATCCTGTCTCTTCAGCCTAGATCACAAGTAAGTAGTTCACTACAATAAATTCAGTCAAGGTAGAATTTGGGAAATGAACACTAATCAAAGGGAGAGAAATGGTTAATGAGGGAAGGAAAAATGGAAGTATTCAACTCCACTGAATTTGATGATATGCACCCTAGGGATACTTGCTAAACAAGCAGATGTGGCTACAGACTCACAGGTCATTATTTTTGAGAAGTCATGGAGAACTGGAGAAGTCCCTAAAGACTACAAAAGGACAAATATGGCTGTCTTTGAAACAGGAAGGGGAGAAACATAGAATGACCCTAGTAATTAAAGACCGCCAACTTATTGATCTTTAGGAGAAATGAGAAAGAACCATCAAACAATCAGTTTGCAGTCATCCAGGAAATCTGGAGACACTAAAGAGGAGTCAGCATGGTTCCGTGAACAGCAAACCATACGGATTACCTTAATTTATTATAGCAATAGAACAGGATTCCAAGACCAGGGAGAAGTCTCCAGTGTAATCTGTTACACTGGATAACATGGGAAAAATAGAATCTGGACCACATTGCTTTTAACAAGCTGAATATCTGGGTGGGAGATTTGTAGATAACGGAGGTGGTGAATAAATAGTAGACATATTATTGAGTGATGGTCCAGTAGGGATTGGTCCTGAGGACCAGTCTGTTCAGCTTATTTACTGACATTCTGGACAAAGAAATCAAGAATGTGTGCATCAAATTTGTGGGTCCCAAATTTGGTATGGTTTTGCCTTTCTGGAAAACAGTAATAAGTTCTAAATGACCCTATGCATTGGAAAAATAAGCCTATGATAATTAGGGTTGAAACTTAATAAGAAAATGTGCTTGTAAAGACCTACACCCAAGATTACAAATATAGGATAGGTAAGAGTATCAGAGAAAAACATGTGGGGGTCAGAACTGACCACAAATAGAATGTGAGTTAGAAGTACACTGTGGTTATATAAAAACCAACAGCATTCTGGGATAAAGTAATTCACTCTTTCATTCAATTTTTTGAAAGACTATCATTGAGCATCTACTCTGTGTTTTCTTGCCTTTATGTAGTCATTTTTCCTTCTTTAAAATGTTTTGGAGCCTGAGAAATGTGTGGGAATGGAAAGAAGCTATCTCATCCACATAATCTATGATACATTACAAAGGCCATCTGTTTTTTTTTTTTTTTTTTTTTTTTTGAGATGGAGTCTCACTCTGTCGCCTAGGCTGGAGTGCAGTGGCTTGATCTTCTGCTTCCTGGGTTCAAGCGATTCTCCTGCCTCAGCTTCCCAAGTAGCTGGGATTATAGGCATGCGCCACCATGGCCACCTAATTTTGGTAGTTTTAGTAAAGACGGGGTTTCACCATGTTGCCCAGGCTGGTCTTGAACTCCTGACCTCAGGTGATCTACCCGCCTCAGCCTCCCAAAGTGCTGGGATTATAGGTGTGAGCCACTGTACCCAGCCTAAAAAGGCCTTCGAATGCCAAATTGAATGCCTGTGGTTCTACATACTACCTGATTTGACCTCTAATCTGCTTTTATAACCTCCATTTCCACTATAGCCCTTTTGTGTTCCTTATCTCTAGTCAAAATGGATTGTTTTTTCCTTTCCCCATACATGCCCTAATCTCTCTGTTCTGATTGTTTGTTGTTTCACAAATTCACTCATTCTACCAACTTTTACTGAGCACTTACTATGTATCAGTCATTGTGGCTAGGATATTGATGATACCGAGATGAATAAAACACGATCCTTCCCTTCATGGAACTCACATTTCAGTGTGAGAGAATTATGTAAGCAAGTTTTTCTCACCCAACATCATAGAGGCCATAAGAAGACTGTGGAAGGTCTATTGTGGGCCTAAGGGAGGGTGAAAGCCACTCTTCCGGTTTCTGCCTCATTTCTTTATCATGCTTTCAATTTAATTTAATTCCATCTATTTAATTTCTTCCTTCTTCTCTCCTTCCTTTTGTTCTTTCTGTCTCTTTCTTTTTTTTCCCATCTGGTTAACTTAACTACCCTCATGGCTCAGCCAAATGCCACCTCTTCTGCAATGCCTTCCCTGTTATTTTCAGGCAGAATTAATAGCTGCTTTGTCTGTGTTCCCCATAGTACACCGTTTGTACTGCTATCAGGCTCTAGTTTAATTCTGTCTTGTATTACCTTGATTTGTTTACAAAACTGTCTGTCTTCCTTTGACTGAACTCCTTGAGAGTAGGGACCTTGACTTATTCATTTGTTTTTTTCTGTAGCACCTAGAAGAGTGCCTGGCACCTAGTTGACACTGAAAAAAATATTCATTAAATGTGAAGTGAGAAGACCAGAGGAGGTGGGGTCTGGGGCTGGTCTTTCAGGAGAAAATATGCTGTCCTTGCACAGTGACTAGGAAGGGTATATCCACCTTCTCGTCATTGATCAGAGATCCTGAGAGCTTGTTAGAGGAACAACAGGTAGTTGCTTTTTCAATAACTACAGCACTTTTATTTTGTTGGATGGAGTATGAAAGCCCAAACATCCACGATGGTAGAGGTGACAAAATGGTGGCTAGTGGTCTTTGTAGGACCAAGATTATATGGACTGCAAATAATTTAATTTTCTGAAGATTTTCTAAATTATAAAATAAAAGACTTTACCCAAATTTCTTTCAACTTATCTTCAAAACACTGAAAATTTCAAGCCTGGGACCACATTCTTCCATTGTAATTAGCTGAGGCTGAATCAGAGCTGCTCTCTTTAAAGGGGACAAGCTTAATGCAGTCTTTACTTACACTTGTTTCGTTTTATTTTAATTGAGCTATAATTCATATACCATAAAATTCACCCTGTTCAAGTGTATAATTCAGTGGTTTTAGCATATTCACATGGTTGTGCAACTATCACCAGTGTCTAATGCCAGACCATTTTCATCACTTTAGAAAGAAACCACACATTCATTAGCTATCATTCCCCTATCTCTCCCCCTGCTGCTCCTGAAACCACTAATCTACTTTCTGTCTGTATGGTTTTGCCTATTCTGGGCATAGCATGTAAGTGGAATCATACAATGTTTAGCATTTTGTGTCTGGCTTCTTTCACTCGGCATTACATTTTCAAGGTTCATCCATGTCGTAGCATGGATCATATGCTATTCATTTTAATGGCTGAATAGTATTCCGTTATATTGATATACCACATTTTGTTCACCTATTCGTCTGTTGTTTGGCATCTAGTTTACTTCTACAGTTTGGCTATTGTGAATAATGCTTCTGTGAACGCTGGTGAACAAGTTTTTACATGAACCCAATTGTTTCCTAAGTCCAGCCCAATTGTCTCATTTCCAGCAATCTTTCTGATTCCTGTAGTTTTTGATCCTTGTGTTTGGAGCTGCTTAGGGGTAGAAAGAGTAGGAATGTGCTGGAAAAAAAGCAGAAAAAGGAAGAAGAGGTCCTGGGCACCTAGGGTGTACGAAGAAGAGACTGAATACCTAGAGGTGACAAGGAATGCCTAAGGAGGAGAAAAGGAAAACAGGGATGAGAAGGAACAGAAGACACGCTTCGCCACAGCTTCCCTAGGATCACAAAGGATGCAGAGAAAAGGAGGGGGAAGGGGTGTATAGCAGCATGATGGAATGGGAAGGGCATCAGCCTAGGAGTCAGAAGTTGTGGGTTTGGTCCCTCTTTTGGCTGATATGACCTTGACAAGGTACTTCCTTGAAATTCATGGCTTCTTATGCAAACTGGACACAAAATGACTCACTCATCCTCACTGGGTTTGCAGGAGGATCAAATGATATCACAGAAGTGACAAAGTGTTAGAAAGCTGAATATATAGTACACATGTGAGAGATTAAACTTCAGGAAAAGGCTTGCATGTGAGGCTTCCAAGGACTAAAGTGATCCCTGAGGAGAATGGTCGGAGAAACTTAGCATCTGAGAGGGGCCTTTCTGTTGGAAATACTCTCATTGCCGATTAGTTTGCTCATAGGGACTCTTGTCCACAATAACTCTTTTCCTTCCCAGGCAAGGGTGAGGAGGATTTTTTTGCTCTTTCACAGGTAAATGAGAGAGGCCTGTTGTGAAGGCCTAGGATTTGAGAAGGTCAGGAATTTGAGGGAGTTGGACACTGGAGTTTCCCTGGGGTCCTAGGGATTCATAGATTTTAACAAAATCTGGGCCTAGATTTTGTTAAAGCCCTTATCTGTTTTGAAAACCCCATCATGGATCATTAGTTTTATACAGCTTTTCCTTAGTTGTGATGGAAAAGTAGAAAACGTGATAAAATGCCCCACGAGATGATTAGGCCATTTCCAGAGGTCTCTGTGGACTGGGTGTGTCTTGAGGGCAGCCTAGCATTGCTTGAAATTTTCTGAGACATGAATGGTGATTATTATTAATAAAAAGTCAAGAAACAACAGATGCTGGCAAGGCTGCAGGGAAATAGGAAAGCTTTTACAGTGTTGGTGGAAATGTAAATTAGTTCAATAATGTGGCAGATGGTGTGGCGATTCCTCAAAGACCTAGAATCAGAAATACTATTTGACCCAGCAATCCCATTACTGGGCATATACCCAAAAGAATATAAATCATTTTATTATAAAGACACATGCACACATATGTTCACTGCAGCACTATTTACCATTACAAAGACATGGAATCAAGTCAAATGTCCGTCAATGATAGACTGGATAAAGAAATGTGGTGCATATACACCATGGAATACCATGCAGCCATAAAAAGGAACGGGATCAGGTCCTTTGCAGGGACATGGACGGAGCTGGAAGCCATTATCCTCAGCAAACTAATGCAGGAACGGAAAACCAAATACCATGTGTTCTCACTTATAAGTGGGAGCTGAACAATGAGAACACATGGGCACAGGGAGGGGAATAACCCACACTGGGGCCTGTTGGTAGGGACAAGGAGAGGGAGAGCATCACGGCATGAGGAAAAATAGCTAACGTATGCTGGGCTTAATATCTAGGTGATGGATTGATAGGTGCAGCAGATCACCATGGCACACCTATGCAACAAACTAGCACATCCTGCACTTGTACCCTGGAACTTAAAATGAAATTAAAACAAAAATGAAAAAAAATTTTCTGAGACATAATAAAACTCACTAATATTTATTGAGCACTACTTTATGCTACTCTTTTAATCATTTATGTACTAACTCACTTATCTTCATTAGAACCCTATGAAGTAGGTTTTTTTGCAGAGGAGGAACTGTGAGGGATGAGAAGTTAAATAATGCCCTGGACACATAACCAGAAAGGGTGGAGTCGGTATCACACCCAGTCATCCTGATTTCAAAGCGGTGCACAGAATGTGATGTGATGTAGCAGAAAGAAGCCCAGGCTTCCAATGAGAAGGCCTGGTAGTCATCACTCCACTATCCCTGAGAAAAGAGAGTGGTCTGTGGCCTGTTATTGTGGGAATTGTCAGCCTGCTTTGGGTACCACCAAGACCTATCTCTCCCTTTATGTTGAATTGGTGGGGCCAACTCCTGACATAATTAAATCTTAAGTCTAGGAGGGATTGGATACTAGTCCTCGTAGTTTTATTTCCCATTTCCTCTCTAGTGTGAGACTTGTATGGGAAGGAGGGGAGAGAGAAGAAGTAGGGGGAGGAGAAGGGAGAGGGGGGTGGGTGGGAATGACATCAGGTGGGAATGTGCCAGTCAGCGGGGGTAAATTTTCCACTTGGATCTATGTGGAAACCTGATCCTGCCTCTATTTTGGTTTCCTTCTCTAACAACCTTTCACCAGATTGGAATTTTTCTGCACCTGTAACACATTTTTAATGTAATAAGTCTAGGAGAAACCAGGTATTATATCATGCTGAGGCCTGTGCTGTGTTTCTAGGAGCAAAGGTAGCCCAGACCCTAGTTTATCCCTATAGGGGATTAGTGTATTAGTCACCCTGTAAAAGCTCAATTTATTATGATTTTTTAAATGTTTCTTTTAGCACTTGCTTATAAAAGGTGAAGAGGGGAGCCTCAAATGTGTCTGTGTTCCCTGCCCCCACCTGCTTCACACAAGCCCATACTCTCTGTCAATTCCCTATGAACCCAAATTCCACAAAATTAAATCCAGAGGTATTGGCTTTGACCAATTAGCTTACCTTTGCTGCACTGGCCTTTGTCCTGGTTTGGGCCAGTGTGAGTAATGAAAAAATGAGATTATTGTACTTGCCACCCCTTGGCGGGGAATGAAAGTAACTTAGAAACTAAGTTAGCTGTTTAGGGTGACCACAAATGGCTCCTGGGACGGAAGCTCAGATTTGGGTTGTTTCTGTGCAACTAGGTCCTTCCTTCTCCCTTACTTGGCTATCTGTGGATATGCCACTGCTTGCGTGGGCCTCAGTGTAGATGTTTCTGACAGCTTTTCTACCTAACCGAAGTGTCCTATACAATTCATTCCTATCACCTGGTTAAAAAAAACCAAAATACAAAAAACAAAAACAAGGAAAGAAAGCAAAAAAGAAACAGTTTGAATCTCATGTTCACAAAAAATGTGTGAGGCCAACAGAACCTGCTGGACTCAGGAGCATACATGGGTTGGTGTCCCAATTCCACCATCCAGGCCAACGGCTGCATGCAAGCTACCTGGATTTTGAACTTTGGTGGATATTCAGTATTCAAGTAAGTCTTTTATCCTTTATTTCATCTCCTGTCCCCCACTCACTAAAATTCTGACTTCTACCTCAGAATGTGATATAATATAGCAGAAAGAAGCCTGCTTCCAATCCGAAGATAGGAACTGAAGCCTCAGCTTTGCCATTTTCTAGCTGTGTGCCAAGGGACAAAATCAAGTTTTGTGGAGACGCAAGTGGATATAGTTTCCGGTGTCTTTTTTAAGGAAAACAACACAAAGTCATGAATGCAAAATTGCTATGGTCCCTGAGAGGACCTGGAAAGGGCTTGTACAAGTGAAGGCTGAAGGACATCAAAGCTTCATTAGCTTCACTAAATTGCTTCTGTGTGTAGCCCTATGTCATTCAACCTCTTTGAGCTCTAGTTCTTTTCTTTTTTTTTCTTTTCTTTTCTCTCTCTCTCTCTCAACCTCCCTCCCTCCCTCTTTCTATTCTTTTCTTTTTTGGATGGAGTCTTACTCCGTCACCCAGGCTGGAGTGCAGTAGTGTGATCTTGGCTCACTGCAACCTCCACCTCCTAGGTTCAAGCAATTCTGCCTCAGCCTCCTGAGTAGCTGGGATTACAGGCAGCTGCCATCATAACTGGCTAATTATTGTATTTCTAGTAGAGATGGGGTTTCACCATGTTGGCCAGGCTGGTCTTGAACCCCTTGACCTCAGGTGACCTGCCTGCCTTGGCCTCCCAAAGTGCTAGAATTACAGGTGTGAGCCACTGCGCCCGGCCTCTAGTTATTTCATTCCTAAAATGGACTTAATCATGCCTGTCTGTCCCAAAGGAGTATTGTAAGGAATATGCAGGAGTAAATATGTGTGAGGGTGTTTTTGTACATACACACGTATGTACACACACACAAATATACAAACATGGACACATATATATACAATATATATTTATATATATATTTTACATATATATGTAATATATTATTACAGTTCATTCAGATATTGGTTTAATGTTTTGATTACACTATCTAGAGTTTCCCTATCCCCTACTCAATTATTTGTCTCAATGTTTCTTTACTTTTTCTTTTCTTTTCTTTTCTTTTTTTGAGATGGAGTCTTACTCTGTTGCCCAGGCTAGAGGGCAGTGGCATGATCTTGGCTTACTGCAACCCACCTCCCAGGTTCACGTGATTCTCCTGCCTCAGCCTCCCAAGTAGCTGAGATTATAAGCATGCACCAACATACCTAGCTTTTTTTTTTTTTTTTTTTTTTTTGTATTTTTAGTAGAGATGGGGTTTCACCATGTTGGCCAGGCTGGTCTTGAACTACTGACCTCAGGTGATCCACACACCTTGGTCCCAAAGTGTTGGGATTACAGGCATGAGCCACTGGGCCTGGCCTCAATGTTTCTTTTTGGCTCATTGGCCAGGGCATGAAAATGCTTTATTGGGTGCCCATGATTTGTATTGCCGAATGAATTCCAGATCTAGAGAGTGATAAATAAAAAATAAGCTGTATTTGCAACAACATGTCTCTGGACCTTCTCCACTCCATCATTGCATATGTAAGTGGTTCTTGCTATATTTCACTAGACCTTCAATAATTGTGTTTGGAACCTTAAATATACCAGGGAATTAAGAAAAAAACTACGTACCTGGATGGTTATCAGTAAAATGTCTAACGCTGTTGGCTCCTCAGGTGTTGATAGAGACTTTCTCTGGCTTTGCAGCTTTGAGATCTGCATCCATTTGCCATTAAAAAATGAATAAAGCATCTCCACCTCCCTGATGGTGACTATGAGTATGTTTCCATGTCGATCTTTAATGGGCTCATAGTAAACTCTTCCCAAGTTGTGTGTCCCAAGTAAATTCTGGAAACAAATGGATTACTGGTAGCATAGAGGGTATTATGCTAGCAAAGCAGCACAACAGCAACAAAAGACACTGTGAATAATTATCTGATTGCTGAGAAGCTGTTTGCTCTCTCTCTCTCTCTTTTTTTTTTTTTGCACTTAAACCTAGAATACATGGCATCATAGAAATGTACTTCACAGAAGCTCAAAGAAAATGTCTTTACAAAGACATTTGTAATGATTGCAGAGCCTGCAAAGATTACAGCAAGACACACAAAAATTATGTTTTTTAAAAAAGCAAATTCAGTATCTGTAAATATTTCTTACCCACATAGACACACCAGTACATAAACCTCAGTTACCAGCACTTGAAGAGAATCCCAGATGTTTTAAAGAAAAATGTCTGATATTTAAAGTATGCTTCTGTGGAGTTCTCAAGAGATCTGCAGCAAGCTGGTATGAGGTGGGGTTGTTTAAAATGAAGAAGTGAATTGACAATGTAGCACATTGTACAGGTCCCCAAATGACTGCACATTCCCTTCAAGATACTTTAATTGGGAAAGTGGCCTGGTTTGACTTATCTGTATTTCAGGGGCTTCTGTTTATTTAAAAACTTGTTAAAATTGCTTATAAACTGGGTCACCTGAGGCAGACAATACTTTCAGGAAGGTAGGAAGGGAAAGATGCCACACACTCAATGTGGAGGGGCTCAGGTTATTCCTAAAATAAACAGGAGTTTTACAAATATGCAGGGTTTGAAGATTTCTAACGTAGAACACTGGATGAATAGGATAAAATCCCCTCTTGCTTTAAATATCTCTGATTTCTAAACATTATAAATCATCTTAGAGCTCCTAGTTGTTACTTTTGTGAGCTCACATAAGTGGTGGTGAGATGCCCTGTTAGCATGAATACAGAAATAGAACTGGGATTTGTAAAACTGACAAGGACGACCTAAACATGAATGAGCCAGGAAGTCAATATCTACATCTATGAAAACTCTGCAATTTTCCCTCACAGGTAGGGACTGCGTCTGAAACCTTATCTTCTTCCTCACAAAGACCAGACATAGGGCAAATAAGGAATTTCATAAGTAATTTTGACATAAAATTCATTTAGCAAGATTATGATTTTTTTGCAATGGCCTAATCACTCAGTCATATTTTTTCTTTCCACCATTTGACTTCTAAATCATAGAGAAGTGGGTGTGGCTTTGAGTCCAGCCCTGTGGGGTACTAATCAGCAGTGTGATGTTGGTAAACTGGCTAGCCAAAAAGGAAAAGAAGAAAGAAAAGAAAAGAAAAGAAAGGCCTGATTTGTAGCATATGCCAGTTTCAGTGGTGTAAATACTCTTGCTGTAGTGGGATTTCAAACTACCCAGAGTTTGACAACAGGCTTTCAAAATCCCTGAATAATTAACAGTTGGCTCTCCTGGGCCAGTACAAGTTGGCTCCAGCCTACCATTGCTATTAAGCCTTTACTTATATTTGGTATTGAATTTCAGGGTTGGCTACCATTTATTAACTGCTGGACTTCCGAAAAATTATTTACCCTCTCTGGTCCTGAGTATCATCATCTAAAAGTAAGAGTCTTTACAGCTCAGACAGCTGTTATGCTAATCCTTATCTCAGTGAGTGTTTGAGGGGTTAAATCAAGCAACTCATGAAAAAGTAGTTTGCAAACTCTCAAGCTTGATACAACGTAGGGTGGGGGCTTTCTTTACTGCTCTAATTGGAATCCCACCCAGGCTTACATCTACTCCTTTTCAAGACCCAACCCAGATTTCAACTCCTCTGGGAAGACTTTTCCAACTCTCTAAGGTAGACTTTACCATCCCTCTTTTGTCCCTTACTGTTTCCTGTACAAACTTCCATCTTAGCATGTCTCTGGCTTTACTGCATGTATTAGTGTATGAGTTCACGTTATGAATTCATAGTTGTTTCATCTCTGTGTCTCTGTGTCCCTTGCACAGTGCCTGCAACATGGAAAGAACTCAGTCACTTTTTGTTGACTTAATTGACATTCTGTATTATCATTAAAAGGCTGGAAAATGTGATTCACTTTGGACCAAAGCTGATGGGTAGACATTGATTACGGTGGTCTTTTCACTTAAACAGTTATTATCAGTGGTTCACTATCAGCTGTAGATAGGTTTTCTAAGGAGTTGAATAAGAAAGCACTAGAAGTCTTCTTGAAATTTTTTATTGACATCAAATTAGGTTAGATAGCTAGCTTTGGGGAGAGCCCAATTTAAAAGTAGAATATTATTGTGAAAATAAATTGCAACCGTCTTCCATAAAGGAGAATTCAGGGTTCTTTAGGGCCTAGAGGAAAAATAGACCATGTTAATACAGGTCATAATCAAAGTTAGGTGATCTGGGGCTCCGGATGATCCTACAAGAGCCACCTGATGGCTAACAGGAATGCATCTAGGTTATAACCAGGACAAATCACAGGGCTGTCAATAAGCCCTAGGCAGAGGCACAATATTTAGAGGCCTTTATTCAGTTTGGGGTGGCATGGACATGGGAAGGTGAAGGAAGTCCAGAGTTGGGATAAGGAGGCCTGAAAAAGAAGAGCAAAATTTTGGGAAAATCTTTTTTCCCCCTTAACAAATGTAAAGAACACAGTATTCATACATTGTTACTTACCTCTTACTCACTAACACTCATTTCTAAAAGCTATGGAGGAGGAAAGTTTAGCACAACCTGCAGTGTCAGAGTTTTACTGTCTTTGGGGGATAAGTAGTTTAGACACCTTTCAATGCAAGAGCAATGTACACTTCTCCCTCTTGGGGCCCTGTGTCATTTTCCTAAGAGAAAGAAGAACAATGTGGGCTCTTGGTCACTTACAGGCTTTCTCATCTTAATTTTTGTTTCCCAAATGCTAAGATATTTATCTCTCCTCCTGCCTAGGTAATTTTAATTAAGAATAGATTTCTTTTTCTTTTTTACCATAATATAATTTTTTCTCTTTAAAATTTTGCAAATTACTACACAGTAAGATGATGAAGTACTGGAAAGAATGCAGGCTTTGGAGTTACATAAATCTGGATTTGAATCTATAATCTGCTACTTCCTATCTGTGTAACCTTGGCACAAATGAGCCTTTCTAGGCCCTAGCGTTGTGATCTGTTAAAAGAATACCAATCATAGTACTTTCTCATTAGGTTGCGGTAAAGATTAAATGAGATTAAAGTTTGTAAAGCACTCAACACAGGGCCTGGCACCTAGTTTGTTAAATAAATGAAAGTAGTCACTTCACTATTATTATTTACTATTACATATTAAAGGAGCTCACTAGAGAGCAGAAACCCAGAAAACAAGGTGCAGATTGCACAGTGCTTGATATGCACTGTGATAAAGGTAGGTCTCCTGACTTGGACCCAGTGACTAGCCCAGTGACTATGAGTGCAGATGAGGGGGAGAAAGATCATGACTGAGGCCTCTGCGCACCGTGATAAAATGTCTGAGCCACAACTGGAGGAGTCTAAGTCAGAGAATGCCTTGGTCAGAATCTTTTAGATTGGCTACTCTGGCCAAAGTATGGAGAGTGGATTGGAGGGTGTTAAGATTGGTAGCAGAGGGATGACTTTGGAGGCTTTTGACCTAATTGGAGTATTCAGGCAGTAGTATACAAAACTGGAAAGGAGAGGAGAGTAAAATGAGATGCCCCAGAGGAAAATCAATAGAATTTATTTTTGGTTGATGCCAATCAAACTATGTATAATGCATTTTTACTTTCCTCAGAACATCGTTATTTTATTTTATTTTATTTTATTTTATTTTATTTTATTTTATTTGTGAGACAGAGTTTCGTTCTTGTTGCCCAGGCTGGAGTGCAATGGTATGATCTCAGCTCACCACAACCTCCGCCTCCCGGGTTCAAGCGATTCTCCTGCCTCAGCCTCCTGAGTAGCAGGGATTACAGGCATGCACCACCACATCCAGTTAATTTTGTATTTTTAGTAGAGATGGAGTTTCTCCGTGTTGGTCAGGCTGGTCTTGAACTCCTGACTACAGGTGATCCGCCTGCCTTGGCCTCCCAAAGTGCTGGGATTACAAGTGTGAGCCACCGCGCCCGGCCACATTGTAAAATATTTTAAACTAGTAGAGTGATCTAACAAATTAACTATGTGTCAATCCTCAAATTTCTTTTTCTTTCCCTTCAGAAGTTTTTCTGTACCTTACACCTCCCTTCCACCTCTCTTACCTCCCTCCCCAACAAAAGGTGCCTTCAGTATTTCCAGACATTTTCTTTATAGAGACTAGTAAATAGTTTGGGCAATAGGTCCTACCAAAAAAAGTGATGAAAGCAACTTTTATTGTTGAACTAGGCATACGGAAACTTGGAGAGGAGGACATGCATATAGTACTCAGGCCTTGATGGAGGCACTGTGAAGGTGACCATTTATTGAAGACTATGAGGCTCTCTGGTCCTAGTGCAGGACCAGAGAGCTATCCATCCAGGTGGTAACTATGCTACAAAACATTTCTGTGATCCCTTTTCCCTTTGGCTAGATAAAGTTTCCCTCAAGTGTGATCACTGGGGTACATGGGTTTGGATTGACAGATATATTTATTTATCCAACCTGTACTTACTGAGTGTCTACCACATGCCAGGCATTGGGGATATAGTGGTAGCCAAGACAGACACATTCCCTGAACTGAGGAACTCACAGTCCAAGTGGGTCACTAAACAGATTATAATACAAATAATAAACTCTGGGATTCTGATCCCTTTCCTGAATGAAGAATACAAGGTGCTAAGAGAGTGATTCACTTAATCAAGGGATCAGAGAAAGGCTCTTTAAGGAAGTATAAAAATTAAGCTGAAACCTGGAGGATATGTAGGAATTAGTAAGGCAAAGTGAGGAAAGAAGGGGATTCCAAGCAAAGGAAACAGCTTGAAAACTAGCAAAGGATACTGAGAAAGACCAGCAAGTCGGAAGAAAATCAGGAGAGCGTGAAACTGTGGAAGCCAAAGGATATGCCAGTCTACACAAGGAGTATGGAACCAAGGGTATAAAATGTTGCTTAGTGAAACTGAAGTCATTGGCAAGACTAGAACCATACAATTTTGAGGCACTCTTTAAGACAAAGAATACAAAATTACAAAAATAAAACTAGGTATAAAAGTGAATCTTTATCTAGAATGATTAAAGAAATCTCCTTCTCTCCAGCAAATACTAGAGTGTTTGGAATTCTGGGTTCCCTTTCCCCGAAATTTCTTTAGGTAGTTTGCAAGAAATGCTTCCTGACTGCAATTCAGCTTCCCTTCCCTAAAACACTGTGGGTTTCACGCTCACAGGGGTCCCGCAGTCATAGCTCACGCAAGTGAAGCGTCCTGAAGCTCCATTTTGGCAGCATCATCTGCCTCTGATTTCTGGTGCCCTTAAAGAGCAGTTTTGTATGCATCACGGCAGCAAAAGTCAGAGAGAGGGTTGAGAACCGATAGGAAATGAAGATGTCAGTGGAGAAAGAGGATGTAGGTAACTCTTCCAAGAAGTTTGGGTGTAAGGAAGAGAATAGTTTGGTAGCTGAAGGGGCATGTGGGGCTATGGGAGGAATTTAGGGGGAGATTTAACTGGAAAGACTTGAATATTTTAAAATAAAAATGAGAGGGAAGAGATGGGACGCAGAGCACATGTGGAGGAATGAACTTATGTCAGGAAATGTGAGACTTTATCTTCTGAAATAAAAAAGAAAAAAAAAAAGAAGGTTCGGTCTGTGCAAGGAGGTTTATAAATTTGGCAGAAAAAATCATTAATTTCCTTTTTTTTCCTTGATGAATTATACAGTGAAATCATCACCTGAGATGTGAAGGAGAGTGTGGGGAAGGAGAAGGGATGTGGGAGAATGAAGAAGGTTTTTATTTTATTATTTTATTTTATTTTATTTTTTTGAGACAGGGTCTTACTCTGTCACCCAGGCTGGAGTGCAGTGGCACAATCTCAGCTCACTGCAACCTCTGCCTCCCAGGCTTAAGTGATCCTCCCACGTCAGCCTCCTGAGTAGCCAGGACTGCAGATGTGCGTCACCATGTCCAGCTAATTTTTGTATTTTTGCTAGAGATGGGGTTTTGCCGTGTTGCCCAGCTCGTCTGAAACTCCTAAGCTCAAGTGAT
This sequence comes from Rhinopithecus bieti, assembly GCF_001698545.2. Lineage (NCBI taxonomy): Eukaryota > Metazoa > Chordata > Mammalia > Primates > Cercopithecidae > Rhinopithecus > Rhinopithecus bieti. The sequence goes on from NW_016805645.1 coordinate 1,050,446, forward strand.
CCACCTGCCAGCTTCCCAAAGTGCTGGGGGAAGGTTTTAAAATAGTTGCTTTACAGTGTGAGAAAGCAAATTTAGTAGAGAAAGGAAATTGGACCACTAGGTAACATTACATGTGAGAATTGTAGTCATGAATTTAACATAAAACCAGTCAGCCCTTTTTTGTGATTATTTTTAATGTGGCAATGTGTAACTACTTTAGACATGTTGGATTCATCCAGGCGTGGGATTTTTCCAAATAAATAATATAGAGGGAAAAAGTGGAATATTTTCAAGGAAGTGATTAAGATGGGCTAAGGAATCTAAGCTAGTCAAGGAAGGAAATGACTTCAGAAGTGGGCTGATGCATTATGAAAAGTGGTGAGGTCTATAGATTTGGAAGCTGAGGAAGTCCAAAAGTATTGTAATGGGAGTAGTTGAGTAGGGTCACACTGGCCATCATTGCGTCACTCAGCGTCTGACTGCACTGACTTGTAACAGCCTGATCCTTCTCATATTGCTGATATCAGATTAAAGTTCTAAGAAACCTCCAATAAACACATAATAAAGAGCTCCCCTTGAAATTCTAAGGTTTTCCAGTCTGTGATCCAGGCATGTCTGGACTGTATGGTAGGGTGATGGGAGGTTCCACTAAGGAGTCTGAGGCTCTTGGGAATGTATTTTATCCTAAAGAAAGAGTAGTGTGAGGTGCAGTGGCATGGGCCAACTCAAGTGGGTCAGTAATGAAAGGATGAGGCACTTTGAATTCAGCAGTCATCATGGTCTGCTCCAAGAACTGCTTCTTGAGTTGGAAGAGAATATTACACAATCAAGAGTGAGTTGAAGCCAGGCACGGTGACTCACGCCTGTACTCCCAGCACTTTGGGAGGCCGAGGCGGGTGGATTACCTGAGGTCAGGAGTTCGAGACCAGTCTGGCCCACATGGTAAAACCGTGTCTCTAGTAAAAATACAAAAATTAGCCAGGTGTGGTGGTGGGTGCCTATAATCCTAGCTACTCAGGAGGCTGAGGCAGGAGAATTGCTTCAACCCAGGAGGCAGAGGTTGCAGTGAGCTGAGATCACACCATTGCACTCCAGCCTGGGTGACAGAGAGAGACTCCACCCTACCCCCTACCCCAAAAAACCCCGAGTGAGTTGAAATGAACAGCTCTGTTTGCTAAAATCTCACTGATCATACAAAGCAGCAAGCTACCTGTATAACAGAATATATCACAGAGGAGCAAAATTTAAATTTTGGAATTAATTGTAATAGCAACAAAATATTGCAGGAAGTTGAATTGTTATTATTGTGAGGGTTCAAGAAATGACATTCCTATAATTGCAGGTGGCGGACAAAGCCATAGAATTTTTTCTTTTGTTATTATGACCCTATTTTTATGCTGTGACCTACATGGCCTGGCCAAACACAGCTTATATAGATTCCTGCTATGCATATTTCTGGGGTTGATGTAACTGCAGATTTGTAGATAGATACCCATTAGTGATAAAGGCTCAGTGATCTCTTAATGGCCCCAATCCCATGTAGCAGCTTTTTTTTTTTTTCTGTGCTAAGATCTACAAATTCACTTAATACTAGAAAACAGTAAGACGAAAACTCAGAAAATCTTGGTTAGAATTTAATGCTACTTCTAGGAGGAGCTCTGTAACCTACAAAGATTGGGGACTTGATCTGATGTGATTGAGAATATGGAAGGATAAATAAATTCAGGCTTAAAGATAATATTTTAAGAGTTGCTTTCTGTTTGTTTGTTTTTTTCTATAAGTAAGCAAAAATGTCTGTGCTTTACCAAAATCATCACACCAAGAAACTGCTCAAAATATCTGCTCGTCTCTTTTTTCCATCTCCATATACCCATTAATGCATAGGACACCAGAGCAGCAGCAGTCCTTCAAGTGATCTCATTAAACTTCTCTTATTTTGCAGGTGATGAAATTGGGGCCCAGAGAGGAGAACTGAGTTGGCTGATTAATATCAAATCTAGAACTCAAGTCTCCTTACTCCTTATTTAATGAGTTACTCCTCTACACTGTTCAAGAGAGACTCACTTGGAGGAGATTGCTAAAGGTACAGTTTTGCTACATGAAACCTGCATACACCTACAGGGATGTAACTCCGGCTGTTCAAGAAAACTTCACATTCTTAGGGGTCTGAAAGAGAAGGGAGCCCACCTCTCCCTTTCTAGGAGGGACTAGTAACTGAATTTTCCACATTCAAAATATTTTCCTTGGGGGCCTGGGTTGAAACCTTGTCCCTTACCTGTAGCTGTGCTGTTGCTGAAAGCATCTTCTGCCGAGTTTGCAGCACTGTGGATGAGGATGAGGATACTGGTACGCTTTGTCTCAGCCACCTTATATCTTCCCACATACAAGACAGCTGCAAAAGAAGGCACACAGTCATGTCATCGTCCAAGCCAGTACATGATTTAGGTTGTGGCATCAAAGCAAAGCAGGGAGAAAGAAATCTGACCCCTGATGTTTATTCTCCAGTCCATTTTCAGACACACACGAAACAACTTTTTGATCTCTGTCCAATTGGAAAAAGATCTGAATGCTAATGAAACGGTCAGATCCACATTTTAGTCTTTGCCAAATGATCCCATAACTCAGAACAGTGGAGACACATTGTGATGGGATGCAAGCCTCTTTGCTTTGAAAATGTAGTGTACACGTTACTTTGGTGCTTTTTTTAATATGACATAGGGCATACTAGGGCTGAAAAGGACCTTTGAGATACTTTATTTCTACTCCAAAACTTTGATCACTGGAGACCCCTCAACTAATGTTTCAGAGATTTGTGTGCGGCAACATTGGTACAAAGTAGAGAAAAATGAAATCAGAACTTAGTATACCTTCGTGAACCATAGAAAATCTGGTGTAATAGAACTGGTGTGAGAGTCATCTATTTCAACAATTGGTACTTGGTCTTCATTGGTGACTAAGATATTGTCTTTATAATAAAATATAACGGCTATGTAGAGTCCCCTAAAAAGAAAAAGGAAAATAAAAGTATTGTCCTCAACCATCTTGGAAAAATATTTGTTTTGGACGTGATAAAAGATGAATTTAAAATATACCTAGGAACACACTCCTGCTAAGCATCACAAGTTCACTAGTTACAGCTCAGAGAGAAAATTACTGTCTTGCACAAATTCTCAAGAGAAAAGTGAACTTTATTCTTGTGAACACAAAAAAGAAATTTCTACCACGTTTCTACTCAGAACCAAAACCAGCGCATTCTTGAAAAGTTAAGATTTCCTGAAAAAACTACATAGAACCCACCGTTTTAAGGTCTTCACAAACTTGTTTGAGGAATGGAACAGGTGTTTCAGGCTCCTTGAGACTGACTGCTTGCGGCCTGTGGTTTGTAATTTTGAACTTTCTGGAATGTATTTTAAAAAATACAGTATAAATTCCACTGGGCAGATCAACACTCCCAATTCCGTCTTCCTACCTTCCTGCCTTCCCCGCCCCCATCCCTTTAGTGTCACTTATCCTCAGGTTCATGTAAGGATTCTGCTAATTCATGCCTATAAGAAGCTCTTGTGGCCGGGCGCAGTGGCTCTCACTGGTAATCCCAGCACTTTGGGAGGCCGAGGGGGGCAGATCACGAGGTCAGGAGTTCAAGACCAGCCTGACCAACATGGTGAAACCCTGTCTCTACTAAAAATACACAAATTAGCCGGGCGTGGTGGCATGCGTCTGTAATCACAGCTACTCAGGAGGCTGAAGCAGGATAATCGCTTGAACCCAGGAGGCAGAGGTTGCAGTGAGCCGAGATCATGCCAGTGTACTCCAGCCTGGGCGATAGAGTGAGACTCCGTATCAAAAAAAAAAAAAAAAAAAAAAAAAAAAAAAAAAAAAAAAAAAAAAAAAAAAAACTCTTGTATCTTGGGATGTCAGTGGTTGTTAACTCAATGAACAACTCCTCAAAAATGCTGGAGATAAGTAGTATTTATAACTGCAGAGGAGACCACCTAGGTGTTCTGTTGATACTCTTTGCTTGGAAATTTTTGATTTATTTTAAGGTAGGATAAAAGACATGTAATCAACTCCTTCGCCCTTCTCCCTACTCCTGCAATTGCCTTCTAATATTCATACAATTCTCAATGCTGCTAAAGCATTCCCTGTAAGTCTACATATTCCATTAATTTTTTTCATTATAAAATTATTATAAGCACATTACAGAAAGTCTGGAGAATAGAAAAAAAATAAAGAGCAAAACCCCACCCATATCATCTCTTCACTTCTATATAACCACTGCTAGCATTCTGGAACAGTTTTTTTCTTCATTGTGTATGTTGGTTTACAAAAATGCATGTAGGGACGGGTATGATTATCATCCTCATTATTCAGAAGAAGAAACTGAGGCTGAGAAGTGAAATGAATTGCTCAAAAAGTGAGTACCTGGGAAAACAGACATTCATTAATTGGACAAATATTTATTGGGGGCACCACTATGCATTAGTCTCTGCAGCTACAGTGGTAAGCAAATAATTCATTGCCTCTGTTCAGGTCTTCTGCTTATAACATGGAGCTTGCCGTAATAAAGGTAGTAGACTTCCTATACTTCCTATAACAGCCTTTGCAAATAATATTGCGCGGAGCTGGACTACATAATCACTATTGTCACTCTCATATTCTATGTAATGAAGGGAAGCTGAGGTTGTTGGCGTCACCACCAGACAGCTGACAGACATGTCACTGGAGATGAGAATATGGTCCATATGAATGCTGTTAGGCATAGAAACCTGGGCAGGTGGCCCATGACGGACGGCCAGCGTGTCTTTGGCTATGATTACATAGGAACAGCTGATTGACACAAGCGTTCATGCCAGTTTCAAGCTTGTGTTGGTAATGGTTATTCCTTGCAGAACACAGCAAAATCATTCTTTTTTTCTGACTTGAACATGAGTTTGGCTGCTTGGAAATAATGCTGCTGGGACTTCCAGTTAAATATACAAGAGTGAACATGTTCATTACATACTGCCCTTTCCCCAAACCTCACTAAAAGCAGAGTAGAAATTAAGAAAAGAAGGAAACAACATAAATTTTAAAAGACAAAGTGATGGGAAAGGAGACAAAAGTAAGTAAATTTCAGCTGGAAAGCAGATGGTTAGAAAGATTTAAGACTTGAGACAGATGAAGTCGAAGGCAGCAGTGGAGAAAGTTCCAAAGTGATCTGATTCACTCCATGGTCTCCATGGACTGCTCGAAGTGAGGGGTGAGTGTGAGCTAAACACCAGGAGGATTTGTGGAAGCCTGTTCAAAAAAATAGTTAGACTTCTTGACCTCCTCCCCTGCTATATGACTGGACACATACCTCTTCCCCATTCTAGAAGAAAGCTAGTGGCTTGTTCTCTGGAAATCAACAGACAAACAAACGAAAACCCAAAAGAACAACAACAGGCATCTCTGGAATGGGAGACATCAGGTAGTGTTGAAAATGGGGTGTTGCTGATGGTGGTAGTGTACCCCAAATGGGCAGATTTATGCATAAGTTTTTATACATAATATTTCCCTATTGGGTTCTCAGAACACTGGTATCCAAACTTCTACCTTCCAAGCAGGACACTGCAAGAAACTTCTGTGGAAAATTTGACCAGCCTAAGAGAACTTACCCAAAGATTCTGACATTGGGAATATCCCAATGGAAAGGTGGTGCCAGGTCACCTTACAATGAATCCTGTAAGTAAAGAGCCCTATGTGTGTGCTCAGAGCTTCCCAATGGCTATTGTTTCCCGTCTCTGAAATCTGAGTATTCACTGAAGGATCACCAGGCAGTTGAGAAAAGCATCTAACATGAAATACAAAGGCCAAAAATTAGTGAACAAAAGACGAACTTACACAAAAGAAAGATGATTCTGAGAAAAGAAAATATAAAATGAAACAAAGCCTGTCATTAATATTCTGAGAGGTAAGAGAAGACTTGCATCCTTATAAAGAGGGCAAGAGTCTATAAAAAGAACCAGAGGACAAAAGAGAGCATTGGCAATTAAAAACATGTTGTCAAAAGCTGAGAAACCCAATAGAAGGCTTAGCAATTAAAGCTGATGAAATATCCAAGAAAGTAAGGCAAAAGGATGTAAGGATGGAAAGCAGAAGAAAAAAAGAAAAGAAAATTAAAGGACGAATGTAGGAGAACCAAAATCTGAATAACAAGAGTTCTAGTAAGATAATGGAGAGGAAAAGAAGGCAAAGAAATACTTAAAGAAGTAATTTAAGAAAATGTCTCACAATTAAAGGGTATAACTTTTCATGTTGAAAGGACTTTCTAGGTGCCCAGTATAACAGACAACAGATGCCTTCGTACATCACTGTGAAATTTTAGAACATTGGAGTCAAAAGAAAACTTAAAACCTTCCAAATAGGGGAAAAAAAGGTTTCATATAGAACCTCTGGAATTAGAATGACATCAGATTTAGTCCTGAAAGCTGGAAAACAACGAAACAATACCTTCAAAATATGAAAAAAAGGATTTCAACCCAAGAATTCTATACTCATCCAAAACCTTGAATAAATGTTAAGTAGAATAAATACACCTTTAGATATACAATGTCTCCAAAAATTAGTTCCCAAGCCCCCTTTCAGGATGCTGCTGGGGGAAAGCTCCACCATACGATACAGAAAGAAGGAACCCAATACTGGAGAGTGATAAGAAGAGTCCTCAACACCGTGGTAAAAGGCAATCCAAGGGTGACAGTTGCGCACTAGGCAACCAGTGGCCAGTCTAGACTGGAGCAGGACAGAGGACTCCATGAATGTTTCCTTAGGAAGAGGCAATAGAAACACCTAAAGCATCTGATTATATTGAGAGAAGACTGATCCAATTTGAGAATAGCTTGGGGATTAATTATTATAGCCATATAGAAAAACAAGCAAATGCACAATAAATGATTATTAACTCAGGGAAAACAAAAAGCTATCCAGGAAAGGAAAATAATCATACAATTTATCATTATAATGTAAACAGCAAATACTGATCTTACTAAAATTCAATACACGTATATTTGGAGATTGAGAAGATGGGAACTATGCATGCAAAGAAGGGAGGGGTAGGGTAAAAAGAGATGCATCATTACTTTCTTTAGTGAGGTAATGACTAAAACGGAAAAACATAATTAGAAATATGAGCATGTTATTTAGAGATATGGGGAAATACTAAAAGAATTAGCTAAAGGTTAAGAGGTTATCTTTGGGGAGGAAAAAAAAGGAAGAAGGAAGAAATTACTTTTAAGAAAATAATAAAACTGTTTTAAGTGTTTTACTGAAGTCATTCAATCCTTAAACAATGAATGAATGAGGTATAAATAATTATTATCTGCATTTTAGAGATGAGAGAAACGAAGCACAGAGCTGTTTAGGCAGTTTGCTCAAGGTCACACAGCCAGCAAAAGTAAAAGTACAGCCCAGATTTGAACTCAGGCAGTCTGGCTTCAGAGACGCATTATAGTTATATATAGCTTACATAAAAATGAAGATTAAACTAAAAAAAATCAGACTAAAAATAAAAAGAGAAAAATAAGAAATACTACTACCAGCTGGGAAAAGGGCACACGCAAGCATTAAATATTCTAGGTCTGGTCACATGGTAAAACTGTACTTTGGAGCCCTTGTGGTTGAATGGGGCCATGTGACCACCTCTGGCCAATGAGTTTTGGGTGTAATAACATGCAGAAAGTCTTGCCCATATGAAACCTTCAAGAGTTTTTTTCTTCTCTCCTACGGTTGCTAGCAAATATTTCCAGAGAGAGGATGGTAACAACACAGAAGGACTCTCACTGATCAGTGGAAAATGCATAGCATGAGGGAGAGAGAAAGGTTTGGGGAATCATTTGGTTACTGTAACATAGTAGGGTTCACCTTGACTGACACATGGTCTAAACTAACTTTTGTCCTAAGAACCTTGCGGCTTCTCTACTGTACTTCTCTGCTTGGTTTGGAGCTCTGGAGCAACAGTTCATTTTCTGTACTCTGAATGCAGTAGTTCCCTAGCTTGTAAGTGCATGGAGCATAGGAGTTTACTTCATTCATGTTGGCATGTCTAGCCCCTACTATGTGACCTACAAATTACATAGTAGGCAGGGTTTCAGTTAATATTGTTTTGCAGGTTGAATAATTGGATAATAATATAAATTCATCCCTACAGGATATTGCTATGATGAACACGATTGCTGTTTTAATATTGTAATTCATTATGTACGTCAGTGTACTCACCTTGTGAACAATGAAGTTAGCTTAACATCTCTCTTGAATTTTCATCCCAATGCTAAGCATGCAGATCGGCTTTGGCCAGTTCTTTAGCCAAAATGCAGAAATTAATGTAGATGTTGGTACCTCCTATTTAGGAGTTTAGTAGGAGAAGTGATTTTTATTATTACTCCCATATTTGGAATATGTTGTATAGTTAGTGAGTCATTAGAGGGTCATTACAGTTCAGTTACCAATTACACTTCAATTCTAGGGAATATCCATAAAGTGCTGAGGATGGAGAGTGGCTCCATTCTCAATGAGAGAAAAGTAAGTCATAGTTTGCCAGGGAAAGACTGCGTCAGGTGAATTTAATGCACGTAATTTACTCTTCATAGCAATCCTGCAAGATAGGTAATATTATCCTGACTTTGCTAATCAAGAGGCTGTGGATCAGAGTGGTGAAATGCTCTTCCCAGTAATGAATAGCTTGTAAGTGGTAGAATTGGAATCTGAAATAATTACTTTTTCTAATTGTAAAGTGGTAAAAGTTTATGTCCCCAAGAAACCACATAGTATTTCAATGTATTTGAATATTTTAAATAAAATTTTGTAATAATAAAATAATAAATAATAATTTGGCAATTCTCTGTAAGCAATACTTATATTATCCTTCATTTATCCTTCTGCACTTCGGGTTATGTTAAATCATCTTAGATTCATTCTTTGTGTATGTGTGTGTGAGATAATTTATTTTGGCATATTGTAAGTCAGCATTTCCCAAAATTTGTGCTTTGGAATACCAACACTGTGAAAAAGTTTTACATGGCTAAAGAAGTTTGGAAAATGCTTGTTTAAGCAAATGTGACATGTCTCTTTATTAGAGTCTTTAATATTCTAAAGTATTTTTTAAATTTCTAAGAGAAGATGTAGAATTCAACATTTCCAAAACTTACGTGACAAGAGAACCTTTTTCAGCTGAGCATATTATTGGACCACTGATCTTTGGAACATACTTTGAGCACTGTTTAAGTGTCCAGAGTATATTTCATATAAAATATATTCTTCTTTGTTGGAAAGTTCTACCTCATTCCTTACTTAAATCTTTCCTGATACTGTGTGCAGATTTACATTCCTCTGGGGGAAAAGCATGTACATGACAGAAGTTGGATGGAAACTATGGAAACGATTGGGCCATCTAGGCAATCATTTTTTGATTATTAGATAGGAATCCAGTGGTAATGGGGAGAGCATGAATCCTCAGACAATATTACAAAAACTCTCACTCTCATGAGTAGTTTCAGCTTTTCCCCTTCTGATCAAGACCAAACACACAGTGGCTTATGAATTTCCAAGAATCGTCTGTCCACTTGCTTTGTTGCCTTTGCTGTCACACAGGAACCAATGGGCAGGGATGTGATGGAGAGGCAGAAGATGAGAAAGGAGCTTTGGTAACAACTGGCCTGGTTAAACGAGCCCTCAATAACCGAAAACTAAGTAGGCTTCGGTCAGTGTGGAATACACTGAAGGTCCTGGTCTGGGTAAAGACTTCTTAGAGATCTGGGAAGGGAAATCCCACTTGGGTTTCAGAGCTACTCCGTGCATATTTACATATCCTAATGAACTCATCACTAGAAGAATATTATTTTCTTGCAAACACTTGTCCTCATTTCTAGCTAAAGCCTACATTGCTGAAGGACCCTACTGTGATAGCTATGTAGTAACTGGGAACAACCTTTTACTAACGCTCAGTATGATTTCTCTATAGCAAGCTCAAACTCAGTGAGTATCTCTTAGTTTCAATTGTGGATTTTTTTTTTCTTTTTAAAAATTGTTTTTTTAGAGACAGAGTCTTGCCCTGTTGCCCAGGCTGGAGCACAGTGGCATGATCAAAACTCACTGCAGCCTTGAACTCCTGGGCTCAAGAGATCCTCCACAATAGTGGATTTCTTACCCAGCTGTTTCAGCAGTGCCCTAAATCTACAGAGCACAATGCAGTTAGAGATCTGATGGGGGCATGGAAAATGAAAACTTTATGTAGGCTTTAATTCTCCAAATAAAACTAAGTACCTCTTCCACGAATCGTTACACAGATCAGAAATCTGACCCTGTCCCAATTGAGCAGCCCGAATAGAAAAGAAGCTTTTAAAGCCTTCTCAGAGATTCTCTGGGTGTAGCTGGTAAAAGTCTAGGGAATATGTGCTCTACTTTCCTGTGAGTAGTGGTGCAGAGGAAGATTAAAATTCAGGAGGAGGTTACAGTTCAGTACCCAGTCCTGATGTAAGGGTGCGGGACAAAAATGAAGCGTGTCAGGAAGACTGGACTTAGAACCAGAAAATCCAGCTTGAAGTCCTGATTCTGTCTTTTCCTGGCTTTGTGACCTTGAGGAACACCACTTAGCCTCAGTGGTAATTGCCAAAATGAGGATGAACATGAGATACTGGGTGTGAGATTGCATTGTAAGCTGTATTATTAATTAATATGGAGGTTTATTATTATTGTTGTTATTATAATTGGTTGGGTTCCTATAGGGATACTCAGGGGATTTTCCTTGGAGGCAAAATGTTTTTGGGTGAATATCCCAAAGAGCTAGCCCCACTGAAGAGTCTTGTGAAGGGACAATTCCGAGAGAAGGGAACTCATGGCAGCTGCTGTTTTTCTTGTGCTTGTTTTCAAACCGTTCGGAGAGAGGGAGAGGGAAAGGAAGGGAGGGAAGGAGAAAGAAGTCTCTTCTGAAGGGTTAAAGCAAGATAGTGCTGTAAAGTGATTCCAGATGTACAAATATTAATATCTCTCTCCCTGATGAATGAGAAGGTATGACCCATTTAGGAAACTGCTAAAATTACCGGCGCCACCGAGACCTCAGCTGATGGCCCGGCACAGATTTTTATTCTTACCCCGGCAACTGTAATGCTGATGAAGGGCTCGGACCTGCTGCAGCAGACCTTCCAAAACTTCACTCTGTCCCTTGTGTCTGGGCTCTCTGTCGTCATAGTCTTTCCAGTCTATTGAACAAAAGAAATAAACATAGTGAAATTTTAAAGCAGGGGAGGCCTCTTCCTTGCCCTGCCTCAGGAGCCGGAGTTTTGCTCATACTACCCACAAACTCCGCGGATGAGTATCCCGCACATGCAGAGCAAGCAGGCGATGCTAAGGATTTGGAAGCTGCCATTGTTCAGAGCTCTATGCAAAACAGTAATTGTGGTTGGTTTCTTGTGTCGAGCAGTCTTAGGGCAAGAGAAAATGGTAATTGAAGGCCAAAAGAAAACGGGAATCTGGGAGTCCAATCACACCTCTTCCAACCCTTTCTCCCCTTTTAGCCTTCTATATCCTAACCAGTTCCTCTGCCATCTCTCCACTGAGCACCCCAAGTCTCAACTGGATTTTCACAGTAGGAAAGAAAGGGGTGGGAATGTGCAGACTAGATGAAATCCACAGTCCCAGTGCTTTTATTGTAGGTTTCACACTTTTGGCCAAATTGACATTTCTTTCCAAGGAAAAAGCCCATGTCAGATGCCAAGAAATGGAAATCTACATTTTGCTCTAATGAATGTCTGCTTTGGTTAGCTGGCACAGCAGCCCCTGCACATACTCTGAGCCACCAACCACCCTGTCTGCTCAGTCTCTAAATATACAGTATTAGCTTACAAGGCAAATTTAAATTGCAATACCCACTGAGATTTTTCTCCCCCTTCTGTTTTCATTCCGTTTAGCTATAATGATATCAAGAGTAATAACCCATATGGGACTAATGTCAAGATTGTAATTCTGCTGTCTCCAACTCTTGATTTTTTTTTTTTTTTCCAGCAGGTCAGTCATTTCAGAGTCCATCCCTTCTTCCTTCTATTTTCTTTCCTCCAGTTTTCCTTTCTGGAGGAAAAAACAGAAAGCAGCAACTTAATGTCCTTCTTAGTGGAGATGCTTTCGGTAAAATTGCTAGTCATTCTTCCCCAGAAAAGCCAGTTAGTTCATGAGTGTATCTTGGGCTTAAATTTTAGTTGAACAAGTTTCAAACTCCTTCCCCCACAGATTCATTTTAAAATAGGGGGTCTCTTTCAATCAGAAACTTAAGTAGATGTCATGACAGTTAAAGTTATGTAAAAGCATTCCATAGTGGTTCATCCAAGGCCTGGGCATATAGCATAGTTAGGAAGACCATGGGTTCTGAAGTCAGGTAAACACAGGTGTGAATCCTGGCTCCTCCAATTCCTAGCTCAGTGTCTGCAGGCAAGTTACTTATACCAACAGGGCCTCTACTTCCTAACATGAAAAAATGAGGATAGTATCCACTTTGCAGGATACTTGTGAGGATTAAATGAGAGATATCTTAGGTATCTGGCACAATGCCTAGTACATGATAGGCATTCTGTAAATATAACTTAAAAGGAAGGGAATTCATGATGGAAACACCATTTCTTACCCTATCAGATGATTACCCATGAAGAAGGGGGCCTCAGTGATTTTTTGATCCTTCTTCCTTTCCACCCTCCCCCATGTACCTGTCTTTATTTTACTTTTCAGGAGACCGGGACTGATATAACCAATCCAGTTGTATATGACTCAGCTTTTTAGTGGCACAGCCAGGGCAGTAATAACATCTCCTAACCCTCAATATATTGCTCATTTCATATACCATGGACATGCTTTTTATTTTTCTATTTTCTCTTGGGAAGGAAGGTCAGAAGCTTGGTTGGCGTTTGTGTGATGTGGCTTAATTGTGGTCAATGCTGGAGACAGGGAATTGGCATAGGTACCTTTTGTAGAGTCTTTGTTCCTTGTGGTCAAGAACCATGACTTAATTTCTCTTTGCCTCAGATTTTTTCTTTGTAAAGTGAGGTTTTTCCTTTTTTTCTGAGAAACAGTCTCTCTCTGTCACTCAGGCTGGGGTGCAGTGGCACAATCTTGGCTCACCACAACCTCTGCCTCCCAGGTTCAAGGGATTCTCCTGCCTCAGTCTCCTGAGTAGCTAGGACTACAGGTGTGTACCAGCAGGCCTGGCTAATTTTTGTAGCTTTAGTAGAGACAGGGCTTCACCATGTTGGCTAGGCTGGTCGCGAACTTCTGACCTCAAGTGATCCACCTGCCTCGACTTCCCAGAGTGCTAGGATTACAGGCATGAGCCACCGTGGGCCTGGCCTGTAAAGTGAGGTTTCTGTTTTTGTTTTTTCATTTTGAGACGGAGTCTCATTCTGTTGCCTAGGCTGGAGTGCAGTGGCGCAATCTCGACTCACTGCAACCTCCGCCTCCTGAGTTCAAGTGATTCTCCTGCCTCAGCCTCCCTAGTAGCTGGGACCACAGGCATGTGCTACCACGCCCGGCTAATTTTTGTATTTTTAGTAGAGACAGGGTTTCACCATGTTATCCAGACTACTCTTGAACTCTTATCTCAGGTGATCCACCCGCCTCGGTCTCCCAAAGTGCTGGCATTACAGGAGTTTTTAAGTCTCTTTTTAGTTTGCCTGAGGTTTAAGAAAACAAAGCACCATCTGGGGCACAGAGCAGACTCATTAAATGCTGGTGAGGTGTTGTGAATAGAAGCATGATGGTGTTCAGTTAGGATAAGATAGGAAAGGATTTTTACTGGGAAGTTAAAAAATGTTTGAGGAAATAAACACTCGGTATCCTTTAGATCGTTTTAGCACCCCAGAATCGGGGCACAGTGAGAATAAACGTTGCTCTCATAGATTCCCACAGGCCATTAGGAGTTTGTTCTCTTAGTTGGATAAATGCATCTGACATGCTCATGATCAGATAAGCAAGGTTGTGTGTTTGAGTAAGACTCCTAGGTGGCTGAATTACTACGCGTCCCTGAACATGCTAATGCATTCTAAGGAGTGTGACTGCTGCCATCAATGCGAGGAGAGCTGAAATAGGCCTGTCTCTTTCAGCCCTATTACATCAGAGGCGAGCTCCATCTGATGACTTTATGATACATTAGAAAATTGCTAATGCTAAATTGCAGCCCGAGCGAGCACTGGACATAATGCCAAGGTTTTTGGAAAGAATGAGTTTTTCTCATAGATGTTTGGAAGGTTCTGACGACTACATAAAATAGGAGACTTTAGGGATGAGGGAGAAAATTGAAAATATATTAAGAAATCAGGAACCTGACAGGAATAAACTTAGCGTGGTAGGAAAAGAGCAGATTGTGCCACATAATACAGCTCACTGTTCTGGTAATGAGACACTTCAACTGCAACACAATGCCGAGCTTACATTCACTGGCGATATCGGGATTTTCCTGATCGTAACTCAGACAAGCCTGTCTGGGTCCTTTTCTCTTATTATGTACCATACCATATAACATAAGTCTATAAAAACACATTAAGGCCTTTTGTGAAAATATTAAAAAAAAGTTTTTATAGCCTACTGGAACATATTACCAAATTTCCAATTACCCTGTCATGTTAGAATACATTGTCCTCTAGTAAATATCTGAATACTGATATATGTTACATCACAATGTCATACTCTGTTTATAAATAGGAGTGTTTTTATATTGTTCCTCCCAAGCGATAGGGAATGTCTGCAACAACTATAACCACATGTTAGGATTTCAGTTCTTTGCCAGTTATCCCTACTAATCAAACGTATCATTTTAGAAAGTGGTGGCTATTTGATATGTTAATTACCAGTTAATAAGTGACTCCTCCCAGTCCTGAACAACTATTGTGGTCATTCTGGAGACAGCACCTCAAATGGGCTGTGACAGATAGTGTCTGAAGGGAACATGCAGCTTATAGAAACTGAACCTCTGAACTTTATCAGCAAATGCATCTGTATGGAGATCAGAACTTGCATTTGAAGTGGGGCTCCCCACCCACCTCCTCACTTTCAGGTCAACTGAGACTAGCATTTTTGTGCATTTTCTGCCCCTCCCATAATACACACACACTACTAGCCATCCCCAACGTGAGACTGGTTCCTTTTATCTTAATCTTAGAATCCCCAGTTTGTGTTTCTGGCAAATCATTGGTAAAAAGACAACTAGAAATAAATGACTAGAAATAAAAAGGTGACTAGTCCAAATAAGACTAGAATGAAGAAGTCATCAAATGCCAGGAGAGTCAGGGACCTTAGGGATCTCAGGCATTGGTGGTCCAAGGCCCTGTCTGACCTGGTGTAGTTATCTGAATCCGCCAGAGATGGTAGTCAGGCATGGATGGTTGGCTCTTAGTCTGCCCGATAGCAGGGCAGTAGTTACTGTAGCATCGGAGACACGCCAGAGCCTTGACCAATTCAGGCTAGAATCCTGGTTCAGCCATGTACCAGTGCTGTGACTTTTGGAAAGGCAACATCTCTGATCCCCAGTTCAGATGCTGGGCTCTGTATATATATGCCTCTATGTTTATAGTTCCCTCATCAGTAAAATGAGCCTAATAATAAAAATCACCTCGAGAGGTACGTTAGGAAGATTAAATTAGTTAATCCATATGAGGTACTTAGATTATTGCCCTCCATATAATGAGTCTGATAAAGGTTCTCTCCAATGCTGATAGAGATGCAGATAATAGTGACAATGATGCTTAGTTACAAGACAGAAATAATGATGAAAGATTGCTGCAAGGATTAAGAGATACTGAATGTGAAAGCCCTTTACATACTGCCTGATTCACAGCTGATCTTGAGTAAATGGTTGTTATAAAAAGAAATACACAGACATATTTTAAAAAACCAAAAGAGACCATAATCTCATAACCCAAATGTCCACTAATAAATTTGGAGAGTTATTAAGACAATGGACACACCCTATCTAATTATATGCAAACCTACAGTTAAATGTCATGTGAAAAAAAATCCCACATTTTGCATTTTTTTTTTTAACATAAAACATAAAACTTACACAGTAGGAGTTTTGTTTTTTTTTCCCACACAATGAGTGTTTTCCTAAAAGACCATGTTTAGTGGTTGTAGTTACGGATATAAAGATAGATATATCATACTTTACTACTAAATTAATATTGGATATTTGTTCTCCCTACCACACACGATGCTTCATTTTATGAGTGCATTGCTACACACCATTGTACAGACTGGTTTGTTTGCATTTCTTTCTACTTAGGGTAGAGTCCTAGATGTAGAATTACGGAGTGAAAAGAAACAGATTTTCTTAAGGCAGTTGGTATAACATGGCAAATTGTGTTCCATAAAGGATACAGCAGTTTGTACTCTCACAAGAAACATATGACATCACTTTTAACTCTCACATTAATAAAGTGTTTTTAAAAAATGAAAATACAATTCAGAGCACGGGGTTCATTACATAGAAAAATCTATGGTATGATAAGTCTGGAGATATTTATTCTGGCTAATTAAATTTTCTGGTTAATAGAGAATGCTGAAACATACCAGACATAGATTGTCAATTTTCAAAGAATCAGAAGGCCTTTGCTGGGTTTCTCAGTCACCACTGCAAATGCTATAGATAATGTTTGTGGGTTTGTAGCAGAATCCTGTTAGTAAGAAAGCTTTTTTTCTGACAGAGTGTCAGATCAGTAAGATTTGTTAGATTTCATTTTCTTATCAGGTCAATATGGAAGTGTGCACTGCAGGTGAGGAAGGGAACAGGAGAGCTACAATGAATTGTATGTACTCTGGGCCACCACTCCCGCAGTGGCATCTGATCCATCCCCACAAAAGCCCTATGAACGGGTGTGGTTAGACCCGTTCTACAGACATGGAATTGAGTCTCAGAGACTTGGTTTTGTTTTTTTTTCTTTAGAGGCAGGGTCTCCGTCCGCCCCCCAGGCTGGAGTGCAGTGATGCGATCATAACTCACTATAGCCTCGAACTCTCTGACTCTTAGTCTCAAGAGATCTTCCTGCCTCAACCTCCCTAGTAACTGGGACTACAGGCATGAGCCACCATGCCTGGCTGTTAAACAACTTTTGAAGGCCTCACAGATGATAAGAGGCATAATGAGTATCAAATTCGGCCTTTCTGTTTCCAAATTCCCTCTCCTTTTACTCCATTAAGCTGCTTTCCTAGGAGCATTTCTGCAGGGGAATTATTCATTATGTGGCCCAGATGCTGCCCTGAGAAGGTCTTATTGGTTGCAAGCAGTGGGGAAAGGGAACGGCAATGGCATCCTGAGGATGGAGTTGCAGTTGGAGTCTGTTACCGTGCTGGAGAGAGTTCACAGCCAACACCTACTAGAAGGAGAGGCACATGCCGGTGTTGTGGTCTGAGCAGGTCCCCATCCTTTCATATTGTAAGCCGAGACTTGAACAAAATACTGTTGGCCCTGCAAAGTATTGAAATGATGCATCAGGCATTTTATTTGATCATTTTTACCCTAGACTCTATGGGCATAGAGTTTAATTACTAAGTTTGATTAACTCCTTCATCTCTTTGAAGCTCTGTTGCCCATACTTTAGCATTCTGGTTTTTCTTGATTATTATGTTTATATGTCACAGTAACCATATTTGAATTTCCCTCTTAGTGTCTATACACTTTCTTCTTTTCAAAATTTAAGTATCATAATGACTTTTCCTGACCCCCCTAAAACTATATATAAATTTTTAAAAGTCACATAGTTCTACAAGGTTTACCAAAAGTAGCAATTCCCACTCTCACATCATTCTCCTTGTTTTCCCCTTCCTATAGGCAATAGCTATCACTTCTTTTAGTGATCAACTTGCTTTAGAAAATGAATAAGTTATAATAAATACCTTTTCAGAGTAATGCATTAAATACCTGCCTTGTTCTTTTTGTGGCTGCATACATTTCACTGGGAGCCAATATTCGGTATCACGTATTTAACCAGTCCCTGATTGGTGGACATTTAGATGGCTTCCACATTTTGTGCAGGGAAATAACTATGCTGCAATAAACATCCTTCATTCAGCTGCACACACATTTTAAAAAATTAACTCTTTGATGTGATTCAATGTCAAAGCCATTGTTAAAACAATGGCTTATATTCTTTAATGGTCTTTTGTGACATTAAGAATTAAGGAATTGTTTTTGTTTGCTGATCGTGTTTTAAAATCTTTTGTATAGTTTTATATTTTATATTTTGCCTTTATGTATTTTCCAGTGAACCCAAAGGCCATTTGAGAAGCCAGCATTTGATGAAACATTGCTTGTAAAATTGTAAAATGATGTTTGAAGTAAAATAAAAAAAGCACATCTTTGTAGAGACTTTTCTAGGGATCTTAAAATATTGACTTTACTATGTGAGGAAGTCCATTTTTTAATGTTGAAAATGGGTTTCTATGCCCCTCAAAGTTATAGAGATTGTGTAAAAGTGTAAATCTACTCCTAGGCTTTTATATGATTACAATAGTGTCTGTGTTTCTATCATTAGATGGTCAAGTGGAAAAACTTAATCCCCATGGAAATTAGTTCAGATATTAGAGAAACTCTTTATGGAGAGTTTTCCATTTTATCACCATATCACTTTTCTTTTAAGCAATGAAAATTCCCCAGGGTTCCTTCTGGCCCTCTTCCATCTTGTGAGCCATAGGGTTGGAATCAGTCTTCTGCTGATAGCATCTCTGGGGGCCACCCACTCAGGGGTTTGTTTGCTCTGGTAATCCACAGTTCTGGCCCCTGGTATAGATATGCGATTAGGACTAAACGTCAGGATTCCGTGGTGATTACCCAAGCATCAAAAATTCCATTAGAATAAGCAAGTTTAAACTTGAAGAAATGCAACCTGATGCATTTTTTTTAAAGGCTGGGCTTTAGGATTATACTTTGTAAGTAACTGTTTTAATTAACCAAACTTTAAGTAAACAACAACAATAAGAACAAAATTATCCCTCTACTTCCCTCATGTGAAGGTCCTTAGATATTAAATATTTGAATTGGACTGAAAAGGTTTGATTTTACTTTTAAATATTTTTGAGAAAAAAGAATTTTATCTTTTGCATTTTAATTGCTTTGAAGAAATACAGGGGTTTGCTCCAGTTTGGAATGATTACAGGTGGTTTTTTTTTTTTTTTTTGGCATTTCAATATGCTTGTTATTCATAATTCTAAATAATTAACTTTTGAGTTTTTATTAAACAAATTAAGCGCAGTTTGTTCCAGTTTTTTCATTTCACAATTTAAATTGGTTTAGGTTACTGAGAAACATAGCTCCACCATATATAGTTTCTTTTTTGTGAAAGCATATTTAGACAGACCTTTTTTTTTTTTTTTTTTTTTTTTTTAATCAAGGGAAAAGGATTTCTCTCAGGAAATTATGTGACTGCAATTGATGACTGATCTCAACCGAGGCTGAGGCTGTGGGCATGAGGGTGAGATGAAGCTGTTATTTTTACCATCAGACAGGGAGTCAAAATTAGATCTCCTGGAGCCTTTGATCCACTCCCTGCTTCCCCCCAAAAGATTAGACTGTGATCCAGAAAGCAGCAGCTTTCAAGGCTTGCATGAGGCCAGTCTTTTTCTGATCTCCTTAGAACAGGGCAGTTTACAAAATGATTCATGCCGTCTGCTTACTCCTTTGTGAAATTCAGATTATAGATACCAGACATATCATGCTTAATGAATGGCAGTTGTTGCCAGAGGACTGGGCATTGGCTGTTGTTTTCAGAATAGGCATTTGCTACTAATATTCCAGCACAAATATCAGTGATAGAGAAATGGAAAGTATACTGCGGACATTTACCATTGTAAGTCCTGTGATTGTGCATCTCAGAGTCTGCAGATTATCCATGATGATTTCTCCAGCCAAAGGAGAAAAATCTTTGGACATACTCCATTCCACTGGAAGGAGGAGGGGGGCAGGGAGAGAGAGAAAGAAAGAGGGAGAATAAAATTCAGTCACACATCAGGAAGTACCATAGAAACTCTGGCATACAATCCCCCTCAAAAAGGGTTAAGCGTACCCTCCTTTCTTTATATTGGTGTTTCAGGCAATGTTCCTTGAAATGTCCATTTAGTTTCCAAGTTCACATTTTTTTTTAAAGAAGAGCAGAAAAGAATCATAAAAACTTACTAGTTTTTTGAGCCTTGATAAATATAATGTATATTGTGGTACATGTACACTTACGTGATGTTCTTAATGTCAGATGTAAGTTATATTAAATATATTGCTCATGAGGCCATTGCCATATAAACACATTGTGTGTGTGTGCGTTTGTGTGTGTATTTGTATGTGTATATGTATATACATGCATATACTCAGGCACAATACATATAACAGTTTGTTCTATATAGTAGATAACTTATTTACTGCATTTGAGAACCAAAGGATCCACTAGGACATTACCTTCTATTTGCTCTCCAAGCCTGACATCTGCTTCACCATTCTACTGAAAATGCTCTCTTAAAGTCTGAGTGAGATTTTCATTCCAAATAAAGAAGCCTCCTTTCATTATCTCCACATCATTTGACACCTTCTCTTTCTGAAAACATTCTCTTCCCCTAATGCCTTATATACTGCTCCCTTCTCCTTCTCTCCTTCTCCTCCTTGATACTTTCTTCCAAGCCTTTTCATTGGAAAAGGGGTTTGTGGCTAAGGTGTTTAATGTTCTCCCTTGACATCCCCAAGGCGAATGTTTATTCCTGGCTAAATCATGCAAATTCTAACACCCCATTTTACTGTGATAGCATATGCTTTCATCACATTTTCTATCAGTTGACAAAGCCATGGTCAGGAAAGATAAATTGTGCATCATCAGTAATAAGTATCTTAAGTAATTGCTTATACCTGGTGGGATTTAAGGCAAGCATAAATGAAGCAGGGACTTAAGGGACTTAAATCCCATGGGAAGCAAGGCCTCTGTTTCTAAACTTTGCGATAAGCAATAGATCTTAAGATTTAAATGACATTCTCTCTATAACACTTTAATACTTCAAAATCAAACCATCTCCAAAGCCTGCTGTGCCACTCGAGTCACACAATTCCTCTGCTCTGGATGCTCCTGCATGCTCTCCTCTTCTTCAGAATGTTCCTGGGCATCTCGCTTGCTTTCCTCACACTCTTGAAACTGCTGTCCTAAAATTCCTCATGCTTTGATCATCAGCGACAGCCTCTCCTTGGGCAATCTTGCCATGTTTGGCCTTCCTCACTTTGTGCAACCTTTTCCCCCCCGGTTTTGGTTGCACCTGCCTTTCTACTTCTCTTATCCTTTAACTGCCTCTTTCTAGACTCTTCCTGGTTTTGCCCCTTCTCCTTCTCCCTTTGATGTGGTGTTCCTTGGGAATTTGATGCCTGGCTCTCTTTTCACTCCACATGTTTGTCCTTGGTATTGACTTTATCCACTTTTATGGCTCTAACTATGAGTCTTAAAACCGTGATTCTATGTCTAGCCTCCCCCTTGAGCTTGAACTTCCTTCTGTTAATCTCTACTTGAGTGCCTCCCATTCCGAGGGTCCCCTAAGTACTTTTTTTTTTTTTACCAAAATATGTTTCTTCTCTTATTTCCTCAACTTTAGCTAATGGCACTGTCATGTATCCAGTCACTCAACCAAAAATCTCAGTGCATCCTTGTCTTCTCCTTTCCCTCAATTCTTCAAAATCAGTTCATCACTAAACTAAGTAGTTTCTGGTTCTAAAATGTCTATCCTATAAGTTGCTCTCTTCCCCTGATACTGTGATTACCTCAAAGAATGGCTTTATGAATATGAACATCAACTCTGCAATAACTCTTTAATTGATTATTCTGCTTGTTTCCTCATCCTTACATATAACCCTCTTAGGCTGGAGGACAGTGGCTCATGCCTATAATCCCAACAATTTGGGAGGCCAAGGCAAGAGGATCGCTTGAGTTCAGGAGTTCAAGACCAGCCTGGGCAACAAAATGAGACCCCCCCATCTCTGCAAGATACATATATATATATATATAATATATATATATATAATAACTGAGTGTGGTGGCATGCCCCTACTGTCCCAGCTACTCAGGAGGCTCAGGTGGGCGGATTGCTTAAGCCCAGGGTTCAAGGTTGCAGTGAGTTGTGACTGCACCACTGCACTCATCCTGGGCCACAGAGTGTGATGTCTCAAGAAAAAAAAAATCCTTTTACTATATCCTGAATTATAGTTGAAAAAATGAAGCTGTAATGATTCTATTCCTCCACCTAGTATCTTGTCATAGTGTCCAGTTGCTTTGAAATAAAATGAAATCTTAGGAAGGCATTCAAGGACCTTCTTATCTGGTCTCAACTATATATTATTCTTCTAAATTCCTGCCATTTTTCAGAAGAAAGTCTTTGTTCTGTAAGTCTCTGTTACTTGATTATTTTGTGCATTTTCTGCTTCTGTGGCTTTTCCCCATCTTCCAACTTCTGCTTGGTGAAACTCTACCAATCATTGAGGACCTAGCAAAGTCATCTCTAAATTCATCAGGAATAATTAATCAAATACACCTGTTTTCTGCTCCCTAAGTCCCTTGTTTCTGTAAAAATGAGATTTATTATAATGCATTATGTTTTATGGTATGTATCTCTTTCTCTTGATCATGAGAAACTTGAGAATAGGAAAAGTGTCATTCATTTTTTTTTCCTTTCTAGTACGTGGGTCTGTGCTTGGTGCATTGAGGATGCTTATTTAGTACTTACAAATCGAATGCATGTATATGTACACACACACACACAGACACACACACACACACACACCCCTAGAGTAGATTAGTTTTTCCAACACAAAAATAATTTTCTTTCATGTGAATCTTCTCCTTTTCTAGTTTCTTGCCCCTTGAAGCTCTCAGGTATGTTATATAATCTAGTTACAATAAAATGATTAAGATTATATATATTAACTCAACTTGGATCTATACCTCCTTACAAATATGTATTCTAAAACACATATTTTTGTTTATATATATGTATATGTATTACATACATGTTTCCATTTTTCAAAATGTTTTATTCCACTTACGAGCGACTAACTCTTGAAGAAGCCAAGTCTCTGAAAGTCAAACTGGTGAAGGTTTGTAATCAGAGAATAATGTTACACCTAATTTAGCTATGGAAGAAAAACGGTATGCTTGAGTAAGTTATTACAAACAGAACAAAACAAAAATGAGTAGCAAATTTGCAAAGAAATTTAGGAAGAGCAAAGAATATAGGAAAATTCTGGAAACAAAAATATCTTTGGTTGCCATTGAAACAGACATGATTAGTTGCTGTGGTAGGGCTGTAAGCTACAAGACATTGGGACATAAGGTTGAGAATCGAGGGCTGTGACTCCAGACTAAGAACTCAAGAGAACTTGCCAAAAGAAGAGCAAGGGATTAGTGGGAATAATACCAGATTATTTGGCAGATGATTAATGAAAAGTTTTTCAGAGATACAGTTTTTAGAATTTCTACAGAAACTTCAATTTATTTTGAAACTGCTCAAGTTTTACTGAAACATGTTTTACAAAGCAAGTTTCAGGTAGAAAAGAGCGTCAGGCTTCTTGCAGAACAAAACATAAACAGAAGCCGGTTGTAAGAAGATGTGGTTCTTCTTTGGGAATTAATAGAGGGTTTTAAACAGTTAAGTCTAATTAGATTTTATAACATATCTGAGTTTCAAAGGGGAAGGGGCTAGAGAAAGAGAAGACTCACATCAAAGGCAAACAATTCTCCATATTAGAATGGCCAGTCGATTCTGGGGCAACCAACAGTCTTTTCCCTTTGTGTATTTCCTTGGGTTGGTGGACTTCTTTTGGCATGAAGCCATAAAAGAAGAAAGGAATTTCTGGTCATTTAAAGAATGAAGAAGGAAACAGAGTGAGCAGGAGTCACTTTGAGAGCGACTGGGAATTCTTTTTTTTTTTTTTTTTGAGATGGAGTTTCGCTCTTGTTGCCTAGGGTGGAGTGCAGTGGCACGACCTCAGCTCACTGCAGCCTCCAACCTCCAACCTCCGCCTCCTGGGTAGAAGCCATTCTCCTGTCTCAGCCTCCCAAGTAGTTTGGATCACAGGCATGCACCACCACACCTGGCTAACTTTTTTGTATTTAGTAGAGACGGGGTTTCACCATGTTAGTCAGGCTGGTCGCGAACTCAAACTCCTGACCTCAGGTGATCAGCCCACCTCGGCCTCTCAAGACATTGGGATTACAGGTGTGAGCCACTGTGCCAGCAACTGGGAATTCTAAGAAGGTTAACTCAGAATGGTCTCTTTGGAAAGTTGTATGTAGGTAGTTTACAGACTTACCACTAAACCCTGAGAAAATCACGTGTAAGCAGGTTCTAAAACTATAGAAAACTTATAATATTTAAAATAAAGATGAGAGAAACTGTTTCTACTTGGGTCTGAGAAGGAAAAGCAGGGCTTAATTGCACAATGGCTCTTAGCAGTTGAAAATTAGCAAGAAAGGTACTTGATAAAACCTAGGTATTAGTATTCCCTAAAATTTGGCTGTGGCTCAAACTGTGATTCATTGTATTTATATCAGGTAACTATGACTATTTCAAATGGGATTCCTTGTTATTTTAACAAAAATTTAATTTTTATCTAGGTTTCAGATATGTAGAGTCATTTGGGCAGGGAAGTTCTACCTGAACACTGCCATTATCTGACGGCAGCTATGTAAATCACAGGCCGAAAGATTAAAAAGAAAAAGAGCCCCTGAAGCCTGGCCCTGTCACTCTGAGGTCTGTAATGTAATGGGAAATGTCACAGAATTAGTTACAAGACTAGAAAATTCACAACTCGAAAGAGTTAGGGTACCCAAGCAGAATACACAGTATAAAGTTCAGGGAAATTTCAAGGCTTATGATGTGGATTACATAATACACCGTGTTTTAGCTGAAAACACCCAAGTTGCAGGCCAGGTTTTGGAGAGGTGAAGACTACGCTAATGTAAAGGCATAAAGACAAAACAGTGCAGCAATGTCTAATTAATTTTTATTCAATTGATCCAAAAAAACCTCAAAAAACTTGCTGTTGCACAGATTCTCCCTAAAATCTCAAATGCCTCAAAGCTCAGAATTGTTTTATCCTGTTCACACATCGGGAGGAATATACTGTAAAAGTTACATACCTTCTTCTTAATCAAACATCACCCAAATCCTCCACTTAGCCTTATTGGTCACTTGCCCTTAGACTCATCCATAGCTTATGCTGTTTTCTCCTGTGGTATGGCCTCCTCTTCCACAAAAACTTCTATCCCTTTATTCAAATAGTCCTGGTTCAAAGTCCTTTCCTTTTTCTAGTTTTCTCTGGCTTCCCAAGGGAATCACCCTTGCCAATTTTCCCTTAGCAATTTTAATATGTCTCACACATTGCACTTGCTTTATTGTTTTATGTTTTTTGTTTTTCAGTGATCCGTCTCCCCTGTAGTCTACAAGCTCCTTAGGGCAAGGACCATGTCTGATTAATACCACTTTCCAAAGCACCTATCATAGCACCCAGCAGAGTGTAGGTGGCTCAGTAAATGTTGGGTGAATACTTGATTCTTGACTTTGGAATGCTTAAAGTCTACAGTAGACAGGAATTTCATGCTAGTACAGACAGCATAAGAAAACTGTCAGAATGGAGGGAAAAAAGTCAAAAGGAGAATGGCAGTTACTTGTACTGCTCAGTTAGTGGTTGAAATGGAGATTAATTCCCGGCCTCCAGATTCCAAGCATCCTGGACTCTTCACTTGTCCATACTGCTTCTCAGAAATCAAAAAAACTAAAAGTGTATTTCCTATTCCCTATCAGCTCTTCGATGGAACCAAAACAGCATTCTTACTGGCCACATTCACCCTGGCGCCTTAGCTAATGAACGGAATTTGGCTAGACTGCCCAACCCAGCACCAGAGCATTATGAAATCTTCCCCCGATCCATCTAATTGTGCAGTTTCTAACCTTTCAGGCCATCCATAGCACAAGAAGAAGAGAGAGGGAGAGAAGGATGTGCCGAGAAACCCAGACTGAGATCAAATACAGTCATTTCTAGAGATGAGAAGATGTGTCTTGCTGCAGCATGAACCGGCTCAACACTTGTGGGTTTTAAATTAGGAACTGACGTGAAAACTCTGGATCTGGGAATTCTGTTTAACTCTGGCAAAATATGAGGCTGGAGCTGCTTGCATTTTTTATTTTAAATTCCCTTGGTAGTCTTAGGAACAGGGGCATGCATTACTTTCAAACAAGAATCTTTATTGTTTGCATAGCACACAGTCATCCAGTTAATTAGAAAAACATTTTTTTTCCCAAATTAAATTTCCCTAGAAAAACAATGATTTAAATTAAGGGCAAAAGCCCTTCCTCCTCCTCCTCCTCCTCTTCTTCTTCTTCTTCTTCTTCTTCTTCTTCTTCTTCTTCTTCTTCTTCTTCCTCCTCTTCTTCTTCTTCTTCTTCTTCTTCTCACTAGAAAAACCTTGTTGCATGTACTACTTCTAGAAGATTAAAAGCAAAGTTGGAATCAGAAGGCTAAATTCATTTATTTATTGGCAGGTTCTGCCATCCACAAAAATAATATGTGCTTCTCTGCATATATCGTGTACTATCCTAGTTTTGCTTATCATATGATGGATCTACATACAGATACAGGTAGGAAGCAGAGGTGTCTAAATGTTCAGGATTTTGAAAAATTCATAAGCACTACAAGTAACCAAGTAACCACAAAAAGTCTCCTCCACAGTCTGAACCATTTGCTTGTTAATCGCTCTCCTAATAGTTATTATATTATGGCTCTTGCCTAATTTTTTTTTTTTTTTTTTTAGATGGAGTCTTGCTCTGTCACCCAGGATGAAGTGCAGTGGCACAGTCTTGGCTCACTGCAACCTCTGCCTCCAGGGTTCAAGCAATTCTCCTGCCTCAGCAGAGAAATTTGCTGACCACTGGCTGAGACTTAAGAAAGTGATGAAGAAAATGTTAATAATGCAGACTAAAGATTTCTGTGACTGTTACAGTTGTAAATTGCACAAAAAATTGAGGAAATATTCTTCTAATACTCAAAAACTATTATTTATTTCAACAAAGTTGCTTATGTCATTGATGAATAAGTTCTAAAACAGGTCTTTGTTGCTCTTTGTTTTACTTCCTTAAAGTAAATGAAAATATCAACCAACATTACATGAGAACTGCACCATTCCATTAACTGCAGCCATCATTTGGCTGCAGATTCAAAAGTTCAACAAAAATAAACAAAAGCATTTTGGTAGAATCAACAGGTGATAAATAATCTACAATACAGAGTATTGTGTATTTTATTGTTATTTGTAAATTGTGTGCTACACATTCTATCAGTAAAATTTATAATAGACATATGCATATATATGTCTGTGTGATGATATGCATATGTATATAATTATATGCACATATAATCTATCTATATATATAGATTTTTCCTCCCCAGGGTATCAGTTGTTAAGCACTTACCATCACATCACTGCATAAATGCTAGATGATTGCTGAGGCAGACTTTGGAAGGTGCATGTATCATGATTAGCAGGTTTTGGATGTCTGAGGGGTATAGACTGCTTGGGCATAATTTAGGTAACATCCTGATATCAGGAGTCAGGAATGAGGTACTTAAGCCCCTTTAGGACACAGGAGTGGCACAGTGAGGGACTCTGGGGCAGAAGGTCAGTTATCAAACAGTCACCCCCTGGGAGGTCTGTGCAGTGGTCAGGCTACAGGTCCTGGGCAGTACAAGAGCCCAGGTTCCCTGTATTAGCTCTTGTCTAAGCAAGGGCTGGCCCAGAAACTAGTGAAGGACATAGCCTGCAGGGTGGGCACCTGTGGACCTGACTGAGCAATAGAACAGCAGTCATGGACTGACAAACTAAATGCTGTTCGTACGGATGGCAGGACATACCAGGCCACTACTCCTGATAGCGTAAAAGATTACGCGTGAACAGGACTAACCATGCTTCATTATTACTACATTTTATCACTATGTGTAGTAATTTTTTTACACATTATTACAATATTTTATTTCATGTTATCTGGACCTTATGAATAAGCACTTTTAGGACACTGAACCAAAAGTAGGTACATAGGTCACTAACTCAGACAAACTCTTCTACTTTCTCTTCTTCCTTGAAACCCTGCCATATCCTTCAGTAAGATGTCCAGATAGATTGTCACTTGTTTAGACTAGTTTTTTAGGAGAAACTGTCCTGATAATTTTTGGTCATGAAAGAGGTATGAGCCTTTAAAAAACTGTAATTGATGTAACTGAACAATAGCAAGAACTCAAAACCCAATGACAATTGGAGATCAGCAGGCTTGGGCTGCTAACCCCACCACACCTCCCTTGAAAAGAGGCAGCCTCTGACAGCGCTTCTATGGGGCAAGAGCTCTCCTGGAGATGTTTCCTGGGATTCTGACATTTTTGTTTTGTTTTGTTTTCAGCAGAGCGATATCCATGTTGCTTGCATGGAGAGAGCTCCTGCAAGCTATTTTACATTTCTAAAGGAACAGAGCAAGGAGAGCACAGGATTAGCTGTCTGATTTAGACACACAAACACCAAGATATGTAGTCAGTTTACATTCACAGCTTTCTAAGTCCTGTTGGGCCTTCCTGAAATTAAGATCACTAGCCATGGGGCAAAAGCAAAACAGTTCAACTTTCTTGCCAGATGCTGAGCCTTCATTTAGAAAGGGGCACTCTGTTTGGCTTTTCTTTTATCCACCTACCTCATCCATTGAAAAGATCCCATTTTCCTCCTTATAATTTTAAGTAATGAATGAAACTCCTTGAGGACAGGATCAATGCCAGATTGATCTTTGGACATCCACTCCCACTTCCTCTTGTGGAAGTACAGAATCGGGGCTCAGATTGAGTGGATCTGACTTATGTGTGGACATTGATAAGGGGAGGACAATCTTCATAGTTCCATTTTGCTCCCTGGGAGCCACAAAATAGGGACATCTTTGCTGAGCATTTAACCTAATTTCTGAGGCTTAGTTCACATTATTCCCTGCATTTACCCTGTGCCCAGGGAGGAAAACCATTCAATGAAAATCCACCAGCTTCTTTTACAGAAAATTTCATCATTATTTCTCACAATAAATAATTTTAACATTTATCCTCACAATTCCTGAAAGATGGGCTAGGTCAGTAATTTAGTAATTCTATCCATTTAACAAGTGGCATAACTAGGAATTAAAGTTAGGTCTGCTTCAACCCAAAACTCCCCTATCATTTCTGGAAGTTCTTGATCTTTCCCCTGGCCTACAAGGCCTGGATGGTCTGGACCTTTTCCATCTACTAGTTTCAGTTCTATCATGCTTACTTGTTTTCTTTCTGTCTCTGGTTTTTAGATCCTCAAACATGCCAGGCTCCTTTCTGTCTCAGGAAACTCATGCATACTGTTCCTTTTGCTGGAAATGCTCTTTCTTCTGACTTCTAATTTCTATTTCATTATCTATTTCTTCCTTTTCCTTCAGCCATCAATGTAAATGTCAGTTCTACACGGAACCTTTCTCTGATCCCCAAGACAATTGGGTCCTGGTATATCCTCTCAGAGCACCAAATACTGTTCCTTTGTAACACAATAATTATTGATTTGTGCAATTATCTATTTAATCCTGGTAAGCTCCATGAGGACAGTGACTATGTCAATTTTATGTGGCCCTATAGACCTCAGTATCTAGCACATACCATAGCATGCAGAACACCACTAAATACTTTTGGAATTGATGTTAGTTTTTTTTTTAGCAGTTGCCATTAAATTTTATTTTCCTTTACATGTTCAAGGTATACAACATGATGTTGTGATATTCATATACATAGTGAAATGATTATACAGTGAAGCCAATTAACATATTCATCTCTCACATAGTTACCTTTGTGTGTTTGTGTGTGTGGGTGTGTATGTGTGGTAAGAGCATCAAAATCTACTCTTAGCAAAATTTTCAGTATACAATGCAGTATTACTAACTGAAGTCTACCTAACTATAACTATTTACTGTTTGATTTACAACTCCCTATTTTCTCTCTCCCCACCCCACTGGTTCTGGTAACTGCTATTCTACCATCTTTTTCTGTTCATGACCTTTTTTAAAAAATTAAAGATTCCACATACAGGAGAAGTCATACACTATGTTTTCTGCATCTGGCTTATTTCACTTAGCATTATGCCCTCCAGGTTCATCTGTATCACAAATGACATTAGATTATTGATCAGCTAGGTTGTAGGGTTATGGAGAGGCATATGACATGATCTCTGACCTCAAGGAGCTTACAGTTTAATATCATGGTCCATTTCTTACAGATGAAAACAGGAGGACCATTATTTTCCCCCATCACAATGACTCTCCCTTCTCTTCTTGTCAAAAACCTATTCAAGTGAAAGACTTGTGGTCCATCAACTTCAGGTCATTCTCTCGGGTCCTCCAGAATAATTTCAACTGTCATTCTTTCTGGCATTAATATACTCTACTTCATATTATAATGATTTATGTGCATGCATTTTCAACTCTACTAGCACACTGTATTTCAAATTGGCCTCCTATTAATTTTTTTAAAACTCCATTGCTATAATTACCCTCATCCAAGCCGAAATTGTTTCACATCCATACTCGTACAACAGTTTTATAGCTGAGCTAGTCTATCTGCCTTTATTCATACCCCCACCAATCCACTGACACCAGAACAATCTTTTCAAAGCATAAATCCTATCACAATACTTTCTAACATAGAAAGCTTGTACGGTTCTCTAACGTACCTGGAATAAAATCTAAACTCCTCAACATAGTCTACAACAGGACCTGGCAAACTGAGATCTGTAGGCCAAATCCAGCCTGCTGCCTGTTTTTATATAGCCTGTAAGCTAAAAGTGGTTTTTATGTTGAAGAAAAGCAAAATATTTCATAATGTGAAAATTATGAAAAATTTAAATTCAACTCATTGGCTTATGCATTGTCTCAATAGAAGGACTGAATAGTTGGCATAGAGACCATATAACCTGCAAAGCCTAAAATATTTACGATCTGCTCCTTTACAGGAAAAGTTTGCTAAGCTCTGGCCTGCAAGGCGTCATGATCTGGGTCTTGCTTGTTTCTTTGAAAGCCCGTCTTCTACCATTCTATCCATTGTGTTTCATCTGCACTTTCTGTTTCTCCAACTTAGTGAGTGGTTTCTACAGAGCCCATTTATGCCTCTCCCCGACACACTATCTCATTTTATTTTTTATCACTTATCAGTATGTGAAATTGTTTTGTTTATTTATTTACTTACTTGTTAACTTAAGAAAATGTGAGATCCATGGGCTTGTCTGTTTTTACCTCACTGTATACAAGAGGATATGCACATGGCATTTAAAAAAAATTGTGTTAAACGAATATCTTATCTTCCCTGGAACTTCTTCAGTGCAGACTCTGCGTCTAACTCACTTTTGCATCCCTCACAGTAGGCAACATTTGTAGAGTAATAGTTCCAAAAATAGCTATTTAATGAATAAAATGACAGTCACTTCACTTCTCTCTCCTCCTAGGACAAAATGAAAAAAAAAAAAAAAAAAAA
>NW_016805645.1:1084791-1100472 GCF_001698545.2 Rhinopithecus bieti
AAAAAAAAAAAAAAAAAAAAAAAGCACTTGTCAGCTGGGTCCTAAGAAACCATAATGTGTGCAGTATCTTTTTCACCTCATCTACACTCTACTGGATGGGAGCACATTTTAAGAAGGGGCCATGGGTCAGGTGCAGTGGCTCACGTCTGTAATCCCAGCACTCTGGGAGGCTGGGGCGGGCAGATCACTTAAGGTCAGGAGTTCAAGACCAGCCTGACCAATATGGTGAAACCCCATCTCTACTGAAAATACAAAAATTAGCCAGGCATGGTGGCGGGCACTTGTAGTCCCAGCTGCTTGGGAGGCTGAAGGATGAGAATCGTTTGAATGTGGGAGGCGGAGGTTGCAGTGACCGAAGACTGTACCACTGCACTCCAGCCTAGGCGAAAGAATGAGACACACCATCAAAAAAAAAAAAAAAAAAAAAAAAAAAATGAAGAAGAGAAAAGAAAAAGGGGCCATGAATTCCAGTATAGTTCTCAGAGAACAGTTACTATGGGGACATCAAGTGTCCTAGTGAAGGGTATTTCTAGTTGGTGCTGAGTTAGGCCAGGTGTCTTCTGATAATGGGAAAGAACCACTGGCAAAGTGTGGGGTTAGTAGTTTTTCCTAAGAAAATTGCTCCAATTATTTTAAAAATAATCACCTTTTAAAATATAGCATATAATTAATGTCACAAAAGGTGAACGGTAAAAAGAAAATTCTGAAACAATCAAAACCACATTGGTTTATAGGAGCTAACAGTCATCTTTGGAGAATGCTGGGAGACCATCTATTAATATTTATTGGAGCCTTGTGCTTTAGTTATAAATATTTCTTTCTGTTTTTTATTTTTATTTTTATTTTATTTTTTGAGATGGAGTTTCACTCTTGTTGCCCAGGATGGAGTGCAGTGGTGTGATCTTCTCAGCTCACTGCAACCTCTGCCTCCTGGGCTCAAGCAATTCTCTTGCCTCAGCCTTCCAAGTAGCTGGGATTACAGGTGCCTGCCACCATGCCTGGCTAATTTTTTGTATTTTTAGTAGAGATGGGGTTTCATCATGTTGGTCAGGCTGGTCTTGAACTCCTGATCTCAGGTAATCTACCTGCTTTGGGCTCCCAAAGTGCTAGGATTACTAGCATGAGCCACCACACGTGGCCATAAATATTTCATTTAATCCGCCTAATGCTCTTATGTGGTAGGTAATATTCTCTTCATTTTATCGATGAGGAAATTGAGACTCAAAACTTTTAAATAACTAGCTCAGATCCACACAGCCCATCAA
The DNA here is from genome assembly GCF_001698545.2 of Rhinopithecus bieti. Taxonomy (NCBI): domain Eukaryota; kingdom Metazoa; phylum Chordata; class Mammalia; order Primates; family Cercopithecidae; genus Rhinopithecus; species Rhinopithecus bieti. The sequence continues at coordinate 1,086,057 of NW_016805645.1, forward strand.
TGCAGAAGCTGGATTCAAACCCCTATCTGTCTCATCTGCCTCCCAAGTCCATATTGGGAGAAAGTAATAAATGGATTAATAGCCATTTTGAGGTCATTTTGGCTAGAGAAAGCTCCACTATGTAAAGCTCAGATAGTCTGTGAGATATTGGACTTTCACTGACTGAATCTAAGGCAGGGACTCCTGGTTGGCGCCTCTGTCCCCTTTCTCCAAGGGCTAGGGTTGTCTCTAATACTGTGATTTCCTTGTTATGCATTTCAAGAGGGAGACAGGGTTGGGGGCAGTGACCACCAAGCAGAACAAGGGGTTGTACTGAGTCTATGAGTCTCATGAAGGTGTTCTGTATGTTCATATCAGCTACATGTGGCAATGGTGGCCAAGGTAAGTACAGAGTAAAAATATAAATAAATAAACAGCAATGTAAACAGTCACAGAAGGCTCGTGTACATTGCTGGCCCATAACTGGAGCCTGGTTCGTGTTATGCAGCCTTACTGGTGCCAAGTCTTTCTCCTCCTCCCCATCTAATAGCCTACTCTGAGCACTGTCAGTTCTGGATAAGGTTCATATCTTTTAGTCACCTGTTTCTCTCTCCTCTGGCTAGAGACATGTAAGCTAAGGTGAGAGACAGGATGGAAGACTTGGGAACGAAACAACTCCAAAGTAGCAGCGGGTCCTCAGGACCCAAAGGAATTTGTGGGGAAATAAATAAAAAAGAAAAAACCAGACCCCCTTGGGAGGCCAGCCCCAGTCTTCTTCCCTCTGTGTCTCACTAAAAAGAATGTGCTATTTTGGGCTTTTTTCTTCTGTATTTGTTTTCACATTCTCCTGTAAATTACTCAACAAGGTGCCTTACTGATCCTGAAAAATCCAATCTTTAGATTTTCCCATCAAGTCAAGAAGTTTCCGCAGCTTCCCAGGGAAACAAAGAGCCTTGTCCTCCATTCCCAGGCTCAGCTTCTGCTTTTGTGATGATCAGACTGGCTGATGTTGAGACATAACTCTCCATAAAGTCACATGGGAGTTATTTTTTGGGGGATTCTCAAATAGCCTTCAGCAGATCAAAGAAAACCCTTTATGTTATAAGCAAGATATATGTATTTTCTTTTTTTTCAGATCCCTGTGAAAGGTTAAACATCTCAACATACATTGCATATCCCGGCAAGGGATATTTGAAGGACCTAGTTACTTTTCTTGGGAAAGTGCTGTAGTTATCTCTATTTTGTGTATTGCCATATTGCCTTTGGTTTCTGCATATCTACTTGTATGTGATATCTCTAAATTTTCAGCATTCACAAAACACAGTTAAAACAGTAGCTTTGATCTAAAATGCATAATGGGGAGTATTTTCCAGCTCATCTGTTTAACTGGTAGATTGACTCACGCATGCCTTTTATTTTGGTCCATGACAGCAGCTGGCACATAGTAGGTATCCAATAAAGATATCTTAAATGAATGAATGCAGTTGTTCAATTAGTAAAGAAGACTGCCACACTGACAGCTGAAAAGGAAGAACAAGACTGCTATTTGGAAATATTCAAAAGAGGCCACTCACTGTGGGCAGGAGAATGTGGTTGAAAGAAAGGAACTCTTCAGATTTTGAAAAGTTTTATGTATTCTAAAGTAACCAAGGTGGGACAGGAAAGTCATTGACCAGGATTAAATCTTGGGAGTAAGGTACTTGGCCCATAGACAGGAAAGATAATAATGTGGACTTATTGGAGGGAAATATACATAATAGGTTCTAAATAAACATAATAGAAATTTTTGAATTTTGTATCTTTTGGACAAATACTCAATACCAAGCTAATTGCTGGTATATTCAGGATAAGAAATCAAATTCAACTTTAAATATAGTGCTAATTGGCTGACTGATTTATCAGACTCTAACTGACACCCTTCTAGGGACAAGGAAATGTCCTGGGGATGTAAATATGAATAAAGCCCAAATCTTATCCTACAGACAGTAACAGTACAATGGTGGGGAGTGAGGCAGTCAAATCAATTTAAGATTATAATACAATCTGATGAGAGTAATGATAGAGGCAGGCTCAGATTAGGGTCACCCTAAACAGTCTGGCAGGGAGTGGTTAGGGATAACTCGCTAGACAGGCTGGCTCCTGGCAGACTTCTGAAGGATGTATAGGAAAGAGTGGCTAAAATCATTCCAGGCAGAGGTTGCTGTGTGTGCAAAGGCATGGAGTCATGGTGTGGTCAGGGAATTTCAAGGCAATTACAAGGAACAGGAGAAGGGGTGAGGTGAGATGGGAGTGTGACTTTAGAGATAAGATGGGACAGGAGACAGGAGCTCAGGTTATGCTAAGAAGTATCAGCATTATTTGAAAGCATTTTGGAGCTCTCGAAAGATCAGGCCATTATATGATCAGATTTGCATTTTAGGAAAATTACTCTTGTATTTTGTAGGAGGAAAATTGGAGAGAGTTAATGCTGTAGTTACAGAGACCAGAAAGACATTGGTGCTATGATCTATGTGAGATGTGGTACCAGTTCATTGTGGACATTATCTCCACCTTTGTGAGCAGGAGGAAATTTCCTGACTTTCTGTTACCCACCAAAACCACATTTTCCTATTCATTGAGCCATCTGTGAGCCAAATTTCTATGTAAACCCAAATATTTGGCATCACAGCATCACAAGCTCTCATAGGAATGCTGGAATACTAGAAGTTCAGCTAGCTTTTTTTTTTTTTTTTTTTTTTTTTTTTTTTTTGAACTAAAGAGCTATTAGCAACAGTGTATACTTAAAATTTCCAAATCAAATATCGTGGTCATATCAAAAACCATGCTCTCTCTCCAGGTGTATGTAACAGGTCTCAGCTTTACTCGAAGTTCAATTGCAAACAGTAATAAAAACATTGGCATCTCATTGCTCACTTAATATTTATGTAGCTGTCACCATCTCAATTCTACACATTTGAAACCTCAGAGTTGGTTGGAGTTGAGGTGAACTGAAATCCCCTTTGACAGTAGGTTTTTTGGGGGATGCTTTCATCCTTAAATAACTTTCAAAACAACACTCAGATAGTGGCAAGAGATCAAAGAAACGCTCTGTTACCACAGGGGCTGCTAAAACTGTTATTTCCCCCGAAAAGTTTCCCCTTTGCAGAGAATAAAGTGGATCAGCCTTATTAGGGATTGGAGCAAATACTCTGTCAGGAAAAGCAGACCCAAGTCCAGCCAGATGTAGATTCATACTGTTTCTTCTGCAGGGAATCCAAGAGAGAGAGATGGGGGAAGAAGCAACCAAGGAAGGGCTGACTGGAGCTAATTGTCTACTTCTCACTACAAGAGTAACACCGTAGTTTTTTACGGACCAGTTCCGTAACATTTTTACTTTGAGACACCTTCTTCCACATTTTTCTCCTTTGATTTTCACAACAACCATGTTATATATTTTTCTCATTTTAGAGGTGAAGTTAAGGCTTTGCCAGACTGAGAGCACACACTGGGAAAGAATGCCAGGGCCAGATTTCGAACCCAGGTCTGTCTGGGTTCAAAATCCAGAGCCTCTTTCTCACACAGTTTAATGAAACTTCAGCATGTACTCAAAAGTGAGGAAAACAGCAGTTGTAGAGAAGGAATTGTGGAGGTACACAGGTCTGTAAGTTTTCATTTTGAGTAAGTCTGAGGGACAGTACAGTTCAATGGATCAGTGCAGGCCCATGATGAAGGGTAGAGTTTTATGTCCTTAAGGGTGTCATCCCTTGGTGCACCCACCTGCTACCCTGCAGGGCTCTGGAAAAATCTGTAGCATCTATTTTTAGAAGGTCTGTAACACCAGTTCCTTCAAGCATAAAACTCTGAGACTAAATTCACCTTTTATTTAGGGTATTTACCTTCAATTATAGCAATTACTACATTTTAATGACACTTTCCAGTTTAAAAACAAACACCTTTATGTACTCAGGTTTCTACATATAAAGCCAATCCATTCCTGAGCATCTTTAAGATTGGTGGATGACAGGGATGTAAACACAAATAAGAAATTATCTTTACCCTAGAATTATCAAAGCCCAGCACATAGATGGATAAAGATACAGATAATTACAATAAAAATGTGATGCTCCCTATAACAGGCACATCAGCAAAGTGTTGCTGAAGTGCCAACGACCAACAGAGTTGGGGCAGGGAGGAGGATGGGATAAGGGAAGGTAATATTTGGTCTGGGTTTTGAAGATTGAGTAGGATTTAACTCAATCTTGGGGCATTCCAGGGAGAGAGATTGAGAGCTGAAAAATTCGGGCGCAATCAAGTGAAAAAATAGATGTTCTGCAGAAGAGGAAGAAGAGGAAGGCAAGACGTAGGGGCTGAGGGATGTGTTGATGTGCAGAAAGCCTTGTATGCAATGCTGAAGGTTTATGAGCAAGGGAATGAGGTGATCAATTCCTGGTTTAGTTTGATGACCAATGTTGGTATAAGGAGGGTCATTGGAGACATTTAAATCTTACAAGCTGCATATTTCAAATCAGAGAGCTTCTTCTTATACTGTTTCAAGGACTTTGCCCGCTACTAGCTAGTAGGGGTAGGAATCGCCACAACTTAGCTGTACAATCTCTGACTTCAATTCCTATTGACACTACGTGTCTGTGTGATGCATGACTCCAGCCTACTTGCTTTCTGTAGAGTCTTTGGTCTGTAATATTTGGGGTGATCTGCTCAGCTCATTCACTGTCAACACTGCACAAATCACCTAGTTTTCCCTTGAAGGATTGCCCTACATGAGAACAGTGACATTTCTACACTTTCTTTTTTTTTACTTCAATTTAGTTATTAAAAGGAATCTCCTCAGAATAATTGCTGGATGGTGTTGACAAAAGTTTGAATCACATCATCTGACTGCAGTTGTGCTGACAGCAGTCCCTGGAAAACTCTGCTGCAGGGACCAATGGTTGCTTTCACCCTCCTAGGGCAACACCAGGACTTTGGGAACCCAAACAACTATAGTTACAGACCAAACACGTGGTCTAGCAAAAGCTAGAGTCCAGCCGAGTTAAAAAGAGTTATGCAGCTTTGGCCATCTTCTTTATGAAACAGATTCCTCCATTTTTTTTTAGTGGAAAACGTTAAAAAATTTTTAGCATTGGGTCAAGGGTGAAATCAAGAATTTCGGGGCATCTTAATGGTCACCACAATAATTTATTTCAAGTTATTTTGAATGGTAAGTGTTTATCAAATGTTCATCATCCTCCTCTGAAGGCTTAAAATAAAAAAAAAAGTAATGAGGATCTTGTGCTTCAAGGTTTTGATTTTCAAAAAGCATTTGCAAACATTGGACACTGATTATTTATCTAAAAATCATAGTAGCATATTCAGAGAAGAAGTAGTTGAAACGTGTGTGCATGTGTGTGTGTGTGTGTGTGTGTGCTTGTGTGTGTGTGTGTGCGTGTGTGTGTGGTGGCAGCAGGGGTGGGGGTTTGACTAAATGCTGCCAGGACTGGAGAATGAAGAAATGAAAGTTTGTTTATTTTAGTATTTACCGTATCAAAATATCTGGTATAAAACTACATGGTCCAATAAGGCTAGGAAAATCAATTTACAAGTAAAAGGCCAAGGAAACCCAATAAAACGTTTTGTGACAGATATAAGTACCGTGTATTAGCAAGGTGCAGTGTGAACACGTTGCAAAGAAACTCACTTTTAAAATGCATAATTTATGCACAAATTATCTGACTAGTATTAGGAGACACATGGTTTTAAAATTATGTATACATTTGGATAAAATTAGTTTTATTTTCAGAAGACTTTGGAAATATCTGATTTTCTAAGTGTACTAATCATTTCACTCATTGAGAGGGATAAAATACAGGTGAAAGTGGTAGATCTGACATATTTCTTTCAAAAAGAAATGTGACATCACACATGGAAAAAATATAAATGTTGCAAAAGGTTATATCCCCCCTTATTTGGTGTCCCAGAGGCATGCTAGTATCAGTTCTTGATTCTCCTTTTAGATATTTTTCCATGTATATAAAGACAGAATATATTCTGATGGACCAGAGTGAAATTACGATTCCTCGTGAGTAAAATGAGGCAGTATTTCACTGATTGGATTGTTCAATGACATAATGATATGAAAAATCCTTGAACTTTTGGAGGGTTTGCAAATTTTAACTGATTACAGCTTCTTAACCTGGAGTCTGTGGACCTTTAGAAAAGTCTAAAGCTTGGTTTCCGAGTGTTGTAGACACAATATACAGGGCATGTGTCCTCATGCATTATTATAATTTGTTTCATTTTGTATTTTTCCTAGGCAGACAAAGCCATGATGGCCAAGAGTTTCTCAAAGGGAGAGTGATGCCAAAGAGGTTTAGTATCAGCCTTTAGAGCCTACTGCTGTTTTGTTTTTGGTTTGTGCCCTATTCATTGAATGAGCATCAGATGAACGAGAGGAGGAAGATTGCAAGGCATTAATAGTTGTCCTTGGGACCCTCTGACTCCCTTTTTCTAGACCTGTCTCCCTGTTCTGGCCTTCATCCATAGCTGATACACACTTCACCCAGTGCCTATGTGTTCCTCATTGAGGCATCTCATTCCTCTAACTAAGCCCACTGTCTTGCACCATTGTCTCAAGCTTCCAGAATTACCTTCCAGCCTTCTTTCATTATCAAAACTCTGAACCTAGCTATCACAGAGGAAAACACTTCTAACTAAAAATTAAAGATACATCTAATGATAAACTACCTTCCCTCAAAGTGTGAGGGCATAGAGACGTGCCCTGAGACCATTTTCAATTTTGTATTTTAATTATTTATTTGTCCCCCCCCCCCAACAAATATTTTCATCGTAAAAGAAGAAGTCAGCCGGGTTCACGCACTTTGTAATCCCAGCACTTTGGGAGGCTGAGGCGGGCGGATCACAAGGTCAGGAGATCAAGAGACCCTGTCTCTATTAAAAATTACAAAAAATTAGTCAGGTGTGGCGGCAGGCACCTGTAGTCCCAGCTACTCGGGAGGCTGAGGCAGGAGAATAGTGTGAACCCGGCAGGTGGAGCTTGCAGTGAGCCGAGATTGCGCCACTGCACTCCAGCCTGGGCGACAGAGTGAGACTCCATCTCAAAAAAAAAAAAAAAAAAAAAGGGGCCAGAAGAACAAAAAAAAAATTTTAATTTCTGCCATGGAGTTTCTAGGCCTTTATTTTTGCAGCACACATAACAGATTATGGATTCTCATATATGCTGAATTCCTATCAATGTATCCAGGGTTATGCACAATTACCTGCACCCTAGGTATAATTTCAATGCTTTTATACTAAAGATAGTGTATCAGAATGCAAGTGAGTAAAAATAATATATAGATAACCTTGAGTTTCCCATAACATTAAACAACAAAAGAAATAGTTTGCCAACTTTGCCACTCCAACTTTAGTATCATAACCATTATTTTAACTATTTGCCATAGACCTCATAAGTAATCATCACAAGATTGGCGTGGCCCACAAGGATGCTGAGACTATTTATTAAGATAATAGAGGTGTAATTTAACTTTTTTGAATGGGAGCTGGAATGACTCTAAGTCAGCAGGTTCTCTAGTGCTCCTTAAATTATATTATATGTATTCATTCCTTCATTCATTTTCCATCCATCTATTCATCTATGCAGCCACTTATTTGTTCAGTCTAGATGTTGGGGAGAGGTAGAAAGGCACGTCATACAGGGGAATAACATGGTGCAATGGCATGAAGGCATGACTGTATATGAGATTATAAATACCAAGGTAACATGAGCTGCTCTGGGGATTTGGCCGTAGACTGCAGGATAAGTGGTGGGAGATGAAGCTGGAAAGATGTGGAAAACCAGGTTATTAAAAGATTACCTGTCTATTTAGCACTATGGACCCATGCAGTCATTGTCCCATGAAGCTGGTTATGCTTAAAGGGAATCCATATACAGATAAAAATCAAATTATTGAATTTATATTTCTTTTCTTTCTTTTTTTTTTTTTGAGACAGGGTCTCTTTCTGTTGCTCAGGCTGGAGCACATAGCTCATTGTAACCTATAACTCCTGGGCTAAAGCTATCCTCCATCAAGAGTAACTAGGCCTCTTGAGTAGCTAGGCTGTAGTAGTAGATACTACAGGTATGTGCCACCATGGCTGGCTAATTTTTTTTTTTTTTTTTTTTTTATGTTTTGTGGAGATGGGGTCTTGCTATGCTGCCTCAGGTGGTCTAGAAATCCTGGCCTCAACTGATTCTCCTGTCTTGACCCCCAAAGTGCGGGGATTACAGGCATGAGCCATCATACCTGACCCAAATTCCTATCTTTTTTTTTTGAGATGGAGTTTCACTCTTGTTGCCTAGGCTGGAGTGCAATGGCAAGATCTCGGCTCACTGCAGCCTCCACCTCCTAGGTTCAAGCAATTCTCCTGCCTCAGCCTCCCGAGTAGCTGGGATTACAGGCACTCGCCACCACACCTGCCTAATTTTTTGTATTTTTAGTAGAGATGGGGTTTCACCATGTTGGTCAGGCTGGTCTCGAATTCCAGACCACAGGTGATTGGCCCGCCTCTGCCTCCCAAAGTGCTGGGATTATAGGTGTGAGCCACTGCACCTGGCCCCAAATTTATATCTTAACATCATGGCCAGGGCCATGGAGAGGAAAGGCCAGTGGGCTGCTCCCATCCACTGACTGGGGGTTAGCCAACTGCCTGGAGATTCTGACCTAATGAGTTGGTTCCCATGGTCCACTCAGTTAAAAATGCAGAGATCTAAGGGCTGAGGTGTGAACCTCTGAAGCCATTAGAAGTAGCAAAGGCCTAAGAGTTCTCAGCATGTTACTCTAATCCCCCTGAGATCAGAGTTGAACCAAGCTTCTCTTGTTGAGAATGCTTAACTTCTACAAACTCAAGAAATCTCACCTCAGTTCTACAGATTGCTCAGATCTTGGGCAAGGTGCATTAACCCTTGAAGTTTCTAGCCTAGGCTTCGGACTCTCTGTGGTTTCTTGTTTTTTTTTTTTTTTTTTTTTTTTTTTTTTTAACTTAGAAAGTAGTATGCTATAGGGGAAATATAATGAACTGGGAGTCAGGAGTCTTGCATTTTTGTCCTGGCTCTGCCAAATAATTCTGTGACCTTGAGAAAGTCCCCTCACCTTTCTGGGTCTCAGTTTCCTCAGTTTTAAAAGAATAAATTGGGCCAGATAATCTCTGCTTTTATTTTGTTATTAAATTCCAGACTCCTGGGGTTTTCTTTTGTTATTATCATGTATATTTTAAAGGGCTTCTAGTGTTTCATTATTTTATTTCAGGTTTTTAAGATCTCATCACACTGCCATCTTAAGCAAAACTCTACAAAAATCAACTTAAACATTTTCATTTTTATTTTACTCTTTTCATCACTCTGCATTACTCTTACTGTTTTAAAACAAAGAGTCTTCTCTTAAAACCATTTTAATCTCTGTTTAAAAAAACTATTACAGGGTTTTGATTTTCCAGAATTGTATCAGGCAATATGAGCAAAAGATCCATGAGGCCAAATTTTTATCCTCTGATCTCAAAGAACATCAAACCAACACAAACACATCCTTCACCTTTGTTAATTCCTTACCAAATAACAAAGAATTTATCACCACAGTGTCAAATAGTTTTGATTATTTAAATGGGGAAGAACAAAACATCAGGAAATAAAGGGAGGTCTTATTTACAAGGATGCCTCCAGAAACCATTTAATAATTATGATCAAATAAAATTTACTAAAAAACCCGGGGGAAATTTTGCCAAACAATTTCTATTGGATAGTAGGAGACTTCTCAAATAAAAGTTGCAAGAAATTAGATTCCCTGCCCCTGACTAGTAAAGCAAACAAAGTATATTCTGATTCAAGAAAACACTCATGTAGAAAAGATGAAGCCTCCCAGAATTGCTCATCCTCCTGTGTGAACAAAACTATCTTAAGACCTAACGCCTTGAAGAAAGAAAAGAAAGTGGACTTCAGAGAGTTCAAGTAGGCTCCCAGTTATAACACAGGGCAAAAAAAAAGGAAAGTCTAGAGTGAAGTCAGCAACATAATGGAATAGGAAGCTCCTGCTTATCCCTGCTCCCACAGACACAATGAATAAACACCTACGTATGTATCAATTCTCTTCAGAGAAAGTGGAATCCAATTGAAAGACTGCACACTGGGTGACTGAGCAAATATCCGTAACAAAATGGGTAGAAAAAAGGCAGATGCATTCATGCACTAACCCTACCTTGGGCACAGAGCCCTTAAACTCGGGAGAAAACTCCAAATCCCAGTTTCTTCCTGAGGGGACAGGGACTTGTACCACACATATAGTACCTGACTATATAGTCCCTGCTGCAGGGTTTGACTCTTAAGTCACTCTGCTTGAGAAACAGCAGGGACAGGGCATCAACGAATTTCCAACAAACACAAAGAACAAAGGGATCTTGAATTTTTGTATTTTAAAAAACTTTTGTGGGCACATAGTACACGTATATATATTAATGAAGTACAAGAGATACCCTGATACAGGCATGCAATGTGAAATTATCATATCACAGAAAATAGGGTCTCCATTCCCTCAAGTATTTATCCTTTGTGTTACAAACAATCCAGTTATACTCTTACTTATTTTTAAATGTGAAATTAAATTATCAATGACTATAGTCACCCTGTTTGTCTACCAAATATGAGGTCTTATTCATTCCTTCTAACTATTTTTATTTTGTACCCATTAACCACCCCCACTATCCCCTGCAACCTCCCACTACCCTTCCCAGCTTCTGGTAACAATCCTTCTATTCTCTATTTCCATGGGTTTAATTGTTTTGATTTGTAGCTCGCACAAATAAGTCAGAACATGTGAAGTTTGTCTTTCTGTGCCTGACTTATTTCATGTAACCTAATGACCTCCAGCTCCATCCATGTTGTTGCAAATGACAGGATCTCACTCTTTTTTATGGCTGCATAGTACTCCATTGTGTACATGTGCCACATTTTCTTTATCCAATCATCTGTTGACGGACACTTAGATTGCTTACCAATCTTGGCTATTGTGAATAGTGCTGCAACAAGCATGGGAGTGCACATACCTCTTTGATATACTGATGTTCTTTCTTTTGTGTATATATCTAGCAGTGGGATTGCTGGGCTCTATGGTAGCTCTATTTTTAGATTTTTTGAGAAATCTCCAAATTATTCTCCATAGTGGTTGTACGAATTTGCATTCCCACCAACAGTGTACGAGGATTTCCTTTTCTCCACATCCTCACCAGCATTTGTTATTGCCTGTCTTTTGGATGAAAGCCATTTTAACTGGGGTGAGATGATATCTCATGGCAGTTTTGATTTGCATTTCTCTGATGAGCAATGATGTTGAGCGCCTTTTAATATGCCTGTTTTTCATTTGTACACCTTCTTTTGAGAAATGCTTATTCATATCTTTTGCCCATTTAAAAATCAGATTATTAGATTTTTTTCCTGTAGAGTTGTTTGAGTTCCTTTTATATTCTGGTTGTTAATCCCTTGTCAAATGGGTAGTTTGCAAACATTTTCTCCCATTCTGTGGGTTGTCTTTCCACTTTGTTGATTGTTTCCTTTGCTTTTTAACTCGATGTAATCCCTTGAGAATTTTTGCTTTGGTTGCCTATGCTTTTGATATTACTCAAGAAATTTTTACCTAGATCATTGTCCTGGAGATTTTCCTCCAGTGTTATCTTGTAGTAATTTCATAGTTTAGGTCTTAGATTTAAGTCTTTAATCCATCTTGATTTGATTTGTATATGGTGAGAGATAGAGGTCTAGTTTTATGCTTCTGCATTTATGCTTCTGCATATGAATATCCAGTTTTCCTAGCACCATTTATTGAGGAGACTGTTCTTCCTCCAATGTATGTTCTTGGCTTCTTTGTCGAAAATGAGTTTACTGTAGGTATATGGATTTGTTTCTGGGTTATCTATTCTGTTCCATTGGTCTATGTGTCTGTTTTTATGCCAGTACCACGCTGTTTTGATTACTATAGCTCTGTAGTATAATTTGAAGTTAGGTAAAGTGATTCCTCCAGTTTTGTTCTTTTTGCTCAGGATAGCTTTGGCTATATGGGGTCTTTTGTGGTTCTATATAAATTTTAGAATTTTTTTTTCTATTTCTATGAAGAAAGTCATTGGTATGTTGATAGGGATTGCATTGAATCTTATAGATTTCTTTGGGCAGTATGGATATTTTAAGAATACTGATTCTTCCAACCCATGAACATGGGATATGTGTCCTCTTCAACATTGTGTCCTCTGCAATTTCTTTCATCATCAGTGTTTTATAGCTTTCATTGTAGAGATCTTTCACTTTTTTTTTGGTTAATCCATAGGTATTTCATTTTATATGTGGCTATTATAAATGGGGATACTTTTTAAATTTCTTTTTCAGATTAGTCACTGATGGCATATAGAAATGCTACTGATTTTGTATGTTGATTTTGTATCTTGCAACTTTACCGAATGTATCAGTTCTAACAGTTTTTTTTTTCTGAGTGTAAAGTCTTTAGGTTTTACCAAATATAAGATCACATCATCTGCAAACAAGGATAATCTGGCTTCTCCCTTTCCAATTTGATTGTCTTTTATTTCTTTCTCTTGTCTGATTGCACTAACTAGGACTTCCAGTACTATGCTGAATAACAGTGGGCATCCTTGTCATGTTCCAGATCTTAGAGGAAAGGCTTTCAGTTTTTCCCCATTCAGTATGATGCTAGCTGTGAATCCGTTATATGTAGCTCTTATTATGTTGAGGTATGTTCCTTCTATACCCAATTTTTTGAGGGTTTTATTTTTCTTTTTTTGAGACAGGGTATCACTCTGTCACTGAGACCAGAGTGCAGTGGTGCGATCTTGGCTCAATGCAACCTCTGCCTCCCAAGTTCAAGTGATCCTCCCATCTCAGACCTCAGAGTAGCTGCGACCACAGGTGCACATCACCATACCTAGCTAATTTTTTTGTATATTTTGTAAAGATGGTGTGTCACCATGTTGCCCAGGCTGGTGTCAGACTCCTGGACTCAAGCAATCTGCCCATCTCGGCCTTCCAAATGCTGGGATTAAACACATGAGCCACCATGCCCAGCCTTTTGAGGATTTTTATCATGAAAAGATGTTGAATTTTATCAATGCTTTTCAGCATCAATTGAAACGATCATATGATTTTTGTCATTCATTCTGATTATGTGATGTATTATATTAACTGATTTGCGTATGTCAAATCAATTCTTTCTCTGTATTATCTCTCTGCATCCCTGGGATAAATCCTGTTTGGTCATGGTGAATGATCTTTTTAATGTATTGTTGAATTCAGTTTGCTAGTATTTTGCTGAGGACTTTTATACCAGTATGCATCAGAAATATTGGCCTGTAGTTTTCTCTTTTTTTGATGTGTCTTTGTCTGGTTATGGTATAAGTGTAATACTAGCCTTGTAGAATGAGTTTGGAATAGTTTGAGTATGCGTTATATTTGTTCTTTACAGATTCAATGCAATCTCTTGATTACCTTGAATCTTTACAGATTCAAGGTAATCAAAATAATCAAAGCAAAAATAACAAAACTGGATTTCAGAATATATTATAAAGCTATTGTAATCAAAATCGCATAGTATTGTCATAAAAACAGACACATCAATCAATGGAACAGAATAGAAAGCCCAGAAATAAACCCATGTATTTACCATCAGTTGATTTTTGACAAAGATGCTAAGAATATACAGTCAAGAAAAGACAATCTCTTCAATAAATCTCACTGAAGCAGAGTAGAAAGGTGGTTACCAGAGGTTCGTGGAGAGGTGGTGGTGGGGGTTGGAGGTGGACAGATGGGGAAAGGGAGATGTTGATCAAAGGACACAAAGTTTCAGTGAGACTGGAAGAAAAAATTTTAGTGATCTATTGCACTGCTTGGTGATCGCAGTTAATTAGTAATACATTATATATTTCAAAATTGCTAAAAGAAAAGATTTTTAAAGTCCTCACCACAAAACAATAAGTTGGTGAGGTGATGGATATGTTAGTTAGCTTTATTGACTTTTTCTACAATGTATACATAGATCAAATCATATTATACCCCATACTTATATGCAATTCTTTGTGAATTAAAAATAATAATAATAGGCCAGGCATGGTGACTCATGCCTGTAATCCCAGCACTTTGGGAGGCTGAGGTGGGTGGATCATGAGGACAAGAGATCGAGACCATCTTGGCCAATATGGTGAAACCTGGCCAACATGGTAAAACCCAGTCTCTACCAAAAAAATACAAAAATCAGCTGGGCGTGGTGGCACGTGCCTGTAATCCCAGTTACTTGGGAGGCTGAGGCAGCAGAATTGCTTGAACCTGGGAGGCAGAGGTTGCAGTGAGCCAAGATAGCGCCACTGCACTCCAGCCTGGCGACAGAGTGAGACGCCGTCTCAAAAAAAAAAATAAAAA
>NW_016805645.1:1100809-1169251 GCF_001698545.2 Rhinopithecus bieti
AAAAAAAAAAAAAAAAACAAAAACAAAAACAAAAAAAAAAAAAACACAATAATATAAAATTAAAATAAAGAAAATGAAAACTCTGTCATTTGGGGTCTTACCTCCTAAAATTGGCCTGACTTTTCTTCTGCTTAATAGTACTCTACTTTCAGTTTTTTAAAAAAATTATATATGATATTAAATAATGGTGCATCCATTTTTATGACTCTGAAAACAGAGGCACTGCCTTCCTATTTTAAGAAGGCTAGAGGAGGTAAGTAACTTGTTCAAGGTCACACAGCTAAGTAGAGGAATTGAGAACAAATTCAAATTAATGAAGAAGGTAATTGTGATTGCTTATGTTTAAATAATAGTACCTGTTTTCCCCTTATTAAACTAATGTTTTAGAAAAAAGTTGGGCATAATAAGAGTATTATAATCATGAGGTAGCTGTCTGGGAATAATTTGGCTCAATCAGGAGGAACAAAGGTTATGAAGTCTATTTGAGTCTCCGTTAAAGAGATGCTGATTAACTTCTGTGAGGGCTCTCTTCATCATAGAACAGTCAGCTATCAGGATTAATTTTGATGGTTTTAGGAACAAGCTTTTAAATAAATGAGACTAGTATGAGATGTTCTTCAACTCCAAGTCCAGAAGTCACCTCTGTGTCGTTCTTAGGCTCTGAGGCTCCTAGCTGGTCTGCTTTCTTTCTTCACCTTCCAGGGTCTTTTTATGCTTGTTTTATGTACAATGTTAAGTGTTTTGGGTTGCATTTAGCAGGAAGAATGAGGGAAAGTACATCTGCTCCATCTTCCTGTAAGTGCAAACAGTCCCAGGATGAGATTTTAAGATTATTGAAAGCCAGCTGCTTTCTTGGAATCTCATAAGGTGGGGAAACAAATCATAAGACACAGACATAAAATTAATCTTGGCCTGGAACGGTGGCTCATGCCTGTAATCCCGGTACTTTGGGAGGCCGGGCAGATGGATCACTTGAGGTCAGGAGTTCGAGACCAGCCTGGCGAATATGATGAAACCCAGTCTTTACTAAAAATACAAAAATTAGCCAGGCATGGTAGCAGGTGCCTTTAATCCCAGTTACTCAGGAGGCTGAGGCAGGAGAATTGCTTGAACCCGGGAGGTGGAGGTTGCAGTGACCCGAGATCGCACCACTGCACTCTAGCCTGGGCAACAAGAGCAAAACTCCATCTCAAAAAAAAAAAAAAAATCTTAAAAGCATTTACCATTTTCTTTTCTAAGTAACATAATCTCATAACTGCCTCCTAACTCTATCGTTTTAATTTTGTGTTCAAACCCAGTCTAAAATGAGAGGAGAAACTTTTGTTTTACATCAATTTAATCATCTGTATAGAATCTGCAATGCTGATCTTTAAGGAGCTAGTTACCTCTGTAACCAGGAAGAATGCTCACATCACAGACTATGCCAAACTTCTCTCTCTCTCTTTTTTAGCCTGGCATAAATAATTTTGAAATAGGTAACAGAAATAAAATCTTTCATTAGTCCAATAATCTAACCTTAGTATCTCTGACCCTCTCCTCTCTTTTTCTGCAGTATATGTGAGTTGAATGTAGTTTTTGAGAATGACGAATCTACTTGCTCTTTCTTCACCACCAAGGTAATGCAGAGTGCATCCCTGGTGGGCCTGCATAACAGCTTCCACCATTTTCACAGGTGTATGTATCCTAATCCACTGCTAGCAATTTATACCTATATTAATTCACGACAGGAACCCAGAGTTAACTAGAGTGTCTTAAAGAAAAGAAATGGAGAAAATATGGTTAACAAACACTCACATAGGAAGATACAATTTGTATAAACATCTTTGATAATATTCAAAGAGACACCCAGAATATTATAATGGGCCAACTGATTGACCATTATAAATAATTTAAATATTGGCTGGGCACGGTGGCTCAAGCCTGTAATCTCAGCACTTTGGGAGGCCGAGTCGGGCGGATTGCCTGAGGTCAGGAATTCAAGACCAACCTGGCCAACATGGCGAAACCCTGCTCTGTTAAAAACACAAAAAGTAGCCAGGAATGGTGGCTTATGCCTGTAATCCCAGCTACTCAGGAGGCTGAGGCAAGAGAATCGCTTGAATCCGGGAGGCGGAGGTTGCAGTGAGCCGAAATCATGCCACTGCACTCTAGCCTGGGTGGCAGAGCGAGACTCTGTTAAAAAAAAAAATTAAATATTTAGTTATTTGTGCTTAACACAATTCTCTTCTAAAAGTTTATATTAAAAACAGTTGTAATTGGCATTATTGAAGAAAGCATCAAGAAATTTTATTGAAACTATCTCTAAGATCATTCTGGTTTAACTTATTTCTGATACAGAAGTATGTAGCTAAAATGTCCTATAGTTACTGTAGCCAAATAGTCTTTGTGATAGTGTTCTCATCTATTTGCTATTTTATTTTTAATCCTATGGTACTTTGGGAGTTCTGAGATGAGAGTGGTTGGATTCCCTTTAATTCAAGCCTATGATTAAGAGCCCATAATCAAATACAAATAATCTGTCGATCATTAGTAAGCTCTACAGAACAATAAAAGCCTGAATGTGTATTAATACTGATGGAGCTCTGATTTGATGTTATGAGCACACACTTCAGAGAACTATGTATTCTGGTTT
The DNA here is from genome assembly GCF_001698545.2 of Rhinopithecus bieti. Classification (NCBI taxonomy): domain Eukaryota; kingdom Metazoa; phylum Chordata; class Mammalia; order Primates; family Cercopithecidae; genus Rhinopithecus; species Rhinopithecus bieti. The sequence goes on from NW_016805645.1 coordinate 1,103,442, forward strand.
TATCGCTTACTAGTTGTTAGACTTGGGCAACTTCTTAATTTTTTTGAATCTGAATTTCCTCATCTACAAAATGCAGTTAAGAATATATCCTACCTCATAAGATTTTTGAGAGGATTAAATGATATAATACATATAAAACATTTAGTTTGGCACCCGGTAAGAGCTCAGTAAATATTTCCTAGTATTACTACTACTACTCCTATGTCATTTCTCTCATAAATCAATCTAAGGGATAGCACTTTGTTCAAAATGCTCTGTATGGTAGACTGTTTTTAATCAGATACAGATTTTGTTTACTCTGGTAAAATAATTAAACCTCTTTCTGGGTTCCATGCTAACCTCCAAGTTTGAAAACAGATACTATTAGACACTTTTAGCTAATCAAATGTTTATTTTTGGAACCCCTGAGCTACAGAATTACCCACATTTCCTTCCCCCTTTTCCCCTCCCTATTTATATCTGGCCCCATGACAGACACTTCTTCGGGCTAATTCCAATCAGCATCCATTACAGATCAATCTAGAAAAGATTGGTTATTTATTGTCAGGTGGATACATGAACCTTGGCAGTTTCAGAAACCAGAGCTAAAGTGATCTTATAAAGTTCTAGGTAGATCAGCATGGTACTGTGCTGGTCCCATGACGACTTTCATGAAATTATCTCTGAAATGCTATGCATTTTCCCACTCAGAACCTCACTCTAACTCTATAACTTATACCAAAGATCACACTGTACCTGCTCCTAGCCTTGTAAGTCTCACAAAAGCTGTTGGCCGAAAGCAATAAAATTTGACCTGACCTAATCCTGGAGTCACAATGGATAATGTGTGTATTTTTCATTCAATAATTTAATGTAGAAATTAACTGCATGTGTCACATATTCCCCATCTGAAAGAGAGAGAGTTTATGGTTCTAATGTTACGCAAAAATTAAGTATGTAAACACTCCTGTCATTTAAGACTCTTCTCTTTCTCAATAGCTTAAATAAGCATTATAAAAGACTCTTTCGGGGAAATTTATTATTTCATTCAGTATGGGAGCCTGCTCCATGAAATTCACCCTCCGTGGTCACAGAAATGATAGCAATGGAGATATTTTTCTTTCTCCCTGAAAGATTTGAAATAATTTGCCCATTTTGGATTACTGTATTGTTTTCTACTGTTTGTCAATATAGGGAGAAAAAACACTGTGGAAATTTACAGAAAACTTTGTTCTCTCTGTCCCTTCTTTCAGGCATACTTTTGAATATTTTCTATTCCTGGGTATGGGATGAAAAGAGTCTGTACCTGGCCTCCTCATTTTGACTGCCATTATGTGATTTTAAAGACTATTCCTTTATGGTAGCCTTCTGTCTGACCTATTTTTTCCCATTGCCTTTTCCTCTCTTGCCTCATTCTGCTTCCTCTGTATCTCATTAACTTTACTTTTATTTTGATCTTTTTATTAAATTAAATGTTTTAAACATCTACATGGTTAAAAAACCAAAATGTATCAACAGTTATAAAGAGATAAGACTCCCTTATTCCTTATCTACCATCTTCCCAGTTATTAGATTTTCCCTCCACCATAGATATTCATTGTTCTTAGTGTCCTATACATTTTCCCAGAGTTTCTTTATGTATATTCAAGCAAATTTGAATATAGATCCTCCTCCCTCAATTTTACACAAAAGGTAGTATATTATATATATGTTCTTTCAATTTTTTAACAATATACTTTGGAGGTCCTTCCATATACAATTCAAAATGAGATCCCACATTCTTTTTTATAGCTGTTTTATATGTACATGTATGATAATTTATTTAACTAGTTCCTAGTTGAAAGATACTCTATATTTTACTCTTATAAACAACATTGATGCAATTTACTTTTTAAAATTCTTATAAACAACTCTTGTGCATATGTCATTTTATACATATCTAGGTGTATTTGTAGGATAAATCCCCCTAATTAGAATTACTAGGTCAAAGATTATTTGCATTCATACTGTTGATAGATATTGCCAAACTGCTCTCCATAAGGGTCATAATAATTTACATGTCTTCCAGCATTATATGAAATTGACTGTTTCCTAGAACTTAATCTACAGAGTGTATATTAAACTTCTGAAGTTTTTGATATTCTGAAAGGTGAAAAGTGATACCTCAAGTTAGTTTTAAGTTGCATTTCTTGCATAATGAGAAAGTTTGAACATCTTTTTATATGCTTAGGAGTTGTCTGTGCTTCTCTGTGAACAATCTTTCCCTCGTTTTTTCATATATATTTCAAGAGCTATTTATATATTAGAAATATGGATACTACTGATGCTCTCTGGAAAGAGCCATCTCTTGACAGGAGGCCAACCAGCATAAAAATAGAGCGTTAAACTGCCAGAGCTAAGAATCTTCATGGAGTTCATTGCATCGCCCCCTACCACCACCTCCACTGGAACAGGAGTTGGTATCCATGGCTGACAGACCCATAGATGGTCTAGATGGTGGACCCATAGACCACCACAGGACTCTGTGCAGACAACCCCCAGTACCAGCCTGGAGCTAGGTAGACTCTCTGGGTTGCTAGACCCAGAAGAGAGACAGCAATCACTGCAGTTCTACTCACAGGAAGCCATATCCATAGGAAAAGGGAGAGAGCATTACATCAAGGTAACACCCCATGGAACAAAACAATCTGAACAACAGCCTTCAGCCCTAGACTTTCCCTCTGATAGGGCCTACCCAAATAAGAAGGAACCAGAAAACCAACCCTGGTAATATGATAAAACAAGGCTCTTCTATATCCCCCCAAATCACAGTAGTTCACCAGCAATGGGTCCAAACCAAGAAGAAATCCCTGATTTACCTGAAAAAGAGTTCATGAGGTTAGTTATTAAGCTAATCAGGGAGGCACCAGAGAAAGGTGAAGCCCAATGCAAGAAAATCCAAAAGGCGATACAAGAAGTAAATGGCAAAATATTCAAGGAAACAGATAGCTTAAAGAAAAAAACCATTAAAAAGTCAGGAAACTTTGGACACACTTTTAGAGATGCAAAATGCTCTGGAAAGTCTCAGCAATAGAACTGAACAAGTTAAAGAGAGAAATTCAGAGCTCAAAGACAAGGTCTTCAAATTAATTCAATCCATCAAAGAAAAAATAATAAGAAAATATGAACAAAGCCTCCAAGAAGTCTGGGATTATGTTAAATGACTAAACCTAAGAATAACTGGTGTTCCTGAGGAAGAAGAGAATCCTAAATACTTGGCAAACATATTTGGGGGAATAATCAAGGAAAACTTCCCCAGCCTTGCTAGAGACCTAGACATCCAAATACAATAAGCACAAAGAACACCTGGGAAATTCATCACAAAAAGATAATCACCTAGGCACATTGTCATCAGGTTATCCAAAGTTAAGAAGAAGGAAAGAATCTTCTTTTCTTTTCTTTTGACAGAATACTGCTGTCACCAGGCTGGAGTGCAGTGGCATGATCTTGGCTCACTGCAACCTCTGCCTCCTGGGTTCAATTGATTCCACTGCCTCAACCTCCCGAGTAGCTGGGACTACAGGTGTGCACCACTACACCTGGCTAATTTTTTGTATTTTAGTAGAGATGGAGTTTCACCATGTTGGCCAGGATGGTCTCGATCTCCTGACCTCGTGATCTGCCAGCCTCGGCTTCCCAAAGTGTTGTGATTACAGGCGTGAGCCACCGTGCCTGGCTGAAGGAAAGAATCTTAAGAGCTGTGAGACAGAAGCATCAGGTAACCTAAAAAGGAAAAACTATTGGATTAGCAGCAGATTTCTCAGCAGAAACCCTACAAGCCAGAAGGAATAGGGGCCCTATCTTCAGGCTTCTCAAGTAAAACAATTATCAACCAAGAATTTTGTATCCAGCAAAACTAAGCATCATATATGAAGGAAAGATACGGTCTTTTTCAGACAAACAAATGCTGAGAGAATTCACCATTACTAAGCTACCACTACAAGAACTGCTAAAAGGAGCTCTAAACCTTGAAACAAATCCTGGAAACACAGCAAAACGAAAGCTCTTTAAAGCATAACTCACACAGGACCTATAAAACAAAAACGCAAGTTAAAAGAAAAAAAAAAAAATCAAAGTACACGAGCACCAAAGAGCATGATGAATGCAACAGTACCTCACATTTCAATACTAACGTTGAATGTAAATGGCCTAAATGCTCCACTTAAAAGATACAGGATCACAGAATGGATAAGAACTCACCAACCAACTATCTGCTGCCTTCAGGAGACTCACCTAACACATAAGGTAAACTTAAAGTAAAGGGGTGGAAAAAGGCATTTCATGTAAATGGACACCAAAAGCAAGCAGGTGTAGCTATTCTTATCTCAAAGAGGGACATTATATAATGGTAAAAGGCCTTGTCCAACAGGAAAACATCATAATCCTAAACATATATGCACCTAACACTGGAGCTCCCAAATTTATAAAACAATTACTAATAGACCTAAGAAATGAGATAGACAGCAACACAATAATAGTAGGGCACTTAAATATACCACTGACAGCACTAGATAAGTCATCAAGACAGAAAGTCAGTAAAGAAGCAATTAATTTAAACTATACCTTGGAACAAATAGACTTAACAGATATATATAGAACATTTCATCCAACAACCACAGAATATATATTCTATTCAACAGTGCATGGATTCTTCAAGATAGACCATATTATAGGCCATAAAATAAGCCTCAGTAAATTTAAGAAAATTGAAATTATACCAAGCACTCTCGCACTCTCTCGGACCACAGTGGAATAAAACTGGAAATCAACTTCAAAAAGAGTCTTCAAAACCATGCAAATACATGACAAATACAGGCATACTGCTCCTTTTGGGTCAAAAACAAAAGTAAGATGGAAATTAAAACATTCTTTGAACTGAACAACAACAATGACACAACCTACCAAAACCTCTGGGATACAGCAAAGGCAGTGCTAAGAGGAAAATTCATAGCCCTAAATGCCTACATCAAAAAGACTAAAAGAGCATGAACTGACATTCTAAGGTCACACCTCAAGGAACTAGAGAAACAAGAACAAACCAAACCCAGCAGAAAAAAGTAAATAATCAAGATCACAGCAGAACTAAGTGAAATTGAAACAAACAAAGAAAAATACAAAAGATAAATGAAACAAAAAGCTGTTTCTTTGAAAAAATAAATAAAATTGACATACTATTAGAGATTAACCAAGAAAAGAAGAGAGAAAATCCAAATAACCTCACTAAGAAACAAAACAGGAGATATTACAACTGACACCAGTGAAATACAAAAGATCATTCAAGGCTACTATGAACACCTTTATGTACACAAACTAGAAAACCTAGAAGAGATGAATAAATTCCTGGAAAAATACAACCCTCCTTGCTTAAATCAGGAAGAATTAGATACCTTGAATAGACCAATAATGAGCAGTGAGACTGAAATGATAATTTAAAAATTACCACCAAAAAGTCCAAGACCACACAGAGTCACAGCAGAATTCTACCAGACATTCAAAGAAGAATTGGTACCAATCCTTTTGTCACTATTCCACAAGATAGAGAAAGAAGGAACTCTCCCTAATTCATTCTATGAAGCCAGCATCACTCTAATACCCAAACCAGGAAAGGACATAACCAAAAAAGAAAACTACAGACTGATATCCTTGATGAATACAGACGCTAAAATCCTTAACAAAATATTAGCTAACCAAATCCAACAACATATCAAAAAGATAGTCCACCATGATCAAGTGGGTTTCATACCAGGGATGCAGGGATGGTTTAACACAGGCAGGTCAATAAATGTGACACACCACATAAACAGAATTAAAAACAAAAATCACATAATCATCTTAATAGATGCAGAGAAAAAACATTCAACAAAATTCAGCATTTCTTTATGATTAAAACTCTCAGCAAAATTGGCATACAAGGGACATACCTTAATATAATAAAAGCCATCTATGACAAACTCACAGCCAACATAATACTGAATGATGAACAGTTGAAAGCATTCCCTCTGAGAACTGGAACAGGACAAGGATGCCCACTCTCATCACTCCTCTTCAACATTCAAAGAAGAGTTGGTACCAATCCTAGCCAGAGCAATCAGACAAGAGAAAAAAATAAAGGGCATTCAAATTGGTAAAGAGGAAGTCACCCTGTCACTGTTTGCTAACAATATGATTGTTTACCTTGAAAACCCTAAAGACTCCTCCAGAAAGCTCCTAGAACTGATAGAAGAATTTAGCAAAGTTTTCAGATACAAGATTAATGTACATAAATCAGTAGCTCTTCTATACAACAAAAACAGACAAGCAGATAATCAAATCAAGAACTCAACCTCCTTTACAATAGCTGCAAAGTAAAATACAATACAGTACAATACAATACAGTACAATACAATACAATACAATACAATACAATACAATACAATACAATACAATACAATACTTAGGAATATACCTAACAAAGGAGTCAAAAGACCTCTACAAGGAAAACTACAAAACACTGCTGAAAGAAATTATAGATGACACAAACAAATGAAAACACATCCCATGCTCACGGATGGGTAGAACCAATATTGTGAAAATAACCATACTGCCAAAAGCAATCTACAAATTCAATGCAACCCCCACCAAAATACCACCATCATTCTTAACAGAATTAGAAGAAACAATTATAAAATTCATGTGGAGACAAGAAAGAGCCCACATAGTCAAAGCAAGACTAAGCAAAAAGAACAAATATGGAGGCATCACACTACCTGATTTCAAACTATGCTATAAGGCCATAGTCATCAAAACAGTATGGTACGGGCATAAAAATAGGTACAAAGGCCAATGGAACAGAATAGAGAACCCAGAAATAACGCAAATACTTACAGCCAACCTATTTTTTACAAAGCAAACAAAAACATAGAGTGGGGAAAGGACACCCTTTTCAACAAATGGTGCTGGGATAATTGGCTAGCCATAAGTAGGAGAATGAAACTGGATCCTGGTCTCTCACCTTATTAAAAAAAATCAACTCAATATGGATTAAAGACTTAAACCTAAGACCTAAAACTATAAAATTCTAGAAGATTACTTTGGAAAAACCCTTCTAGACATTGCTTAGGCAAGGATTTCATGACCAGGAACCCAAAAGCAACTGCAATAAAAACAAAGATAAACAGCTGAGACCTAGTTAAACTTTTGCATGAGTTTTTTGCACAGTAAAAGGAACAGTCAGCAGAGTAAACAGACAACCCACAGAGTGAGAGAAAATCTTCACAATCTATACATCTGACGACGGACTAATATCCAGAATCTACAACGAACTCAAACAAATCAGTAAGAAAAAAAAAACCATCAAAAAGTGGACTAAGGACATGAATAGACAATTCTAAAAGATAATATACAAATGGCTAACAAACATATGAAAAAAATGCGCAACATCACTAATGATCAGGGAAATGCAAATCAAAACCACAATGCGATACCACCTTAATCCTGCAAGAATGGCCATAATCAAAAAATCAAAAAATAGTAGATATTGGTGTGGATGCAGTATCAGGGAACATTTCTACACTGCTGATGGGAATGTAAACTAGTACAGCCACTATGGAAAACAATGCGGAGATTCCTTAAATAACTAAAAGTAGAACTACCATTTGATCCAGCAATCCCACTACTGGGTATCTACCTGGAGGAAAAGAAGTCATTATTCAAAAAAGATACTTGCACATGCACGTTTATAGCAGTAAAATTCACAATTGCAAAATCATGGAACAAACACAAATGCCCATCAATCAACAAGTGGATAAAAAAACTGTGATATATATATACACACACATATATGTCATATTATATATATCACATTATATATATATCCCATTATGTATATTGCATTATACATTATATATAACATTATATATATATATATAATGGAATACTACTCAGTCATAAAAAGGAATGAATTAACAGCATTTCCAGTGACCTGGATGAGATTGGAGACTATTATTCTAAGTGAAGTAACTCAGAAATGGAAAGCCAAACATCATATATTCTCACTGGTAAGTGGGAGCTAAGCTATCAGGATGCAAAGGCATAAGAATGATACAATGGACTTTGGGGAGTTGGGGGGAAGAGTGGGAGTGGGGTAAGGGATAAAAGACTACAAATATGGTGCTGTGTATACTGCTCGGGTGATGGGTGCACCAAAATCTCACAAATCACTAAAGAAGTTACTCATGTAACCGAATACCACCTGTACCCCAATAACTTTTGGAAAAATAAAAACCCAAAGCCTAAATAAAGGGTTATGACTTGTGTGTTGAGAGATTTAAAAAAAAAAAGAAAGTGAAAAGAAATATGAGCCTATGTCCATTGTTATGAATATTTGTCTTATTTACTTTGCTCATAGTTTTTTTTTGTTGTTGAAGTTCTCTTTTAAAAGTGAGGTTGAGTTTTTCTTGATATTAAACCATGCTATGCTATAAATGTCTTTCCTTCTGTAGTTATAAAAGATTTCTCCCATGTTTTATTCTAGAACTTTTATTATTTCATTTTATATGGAAATCTCTGGTCCCTTTATAATGTACTCTGGAATGACGTGAAAATGAATACAATTTTATTTTACTTTTTAGATGGTAAGCCAGTAGCCTTCTTATTGAAATTTATATCTTTTCCTCACTGGTACATGACATCATTTTTATTTTATACAAAATTTCTGTATTTGGAGCTACTTATGAATTTTACCTTTGAATCCATTGGTCTATTATGTACCAGCATGGCATTGCTTAACTATTTTGCCTTTATGATGTGTTAATATTATGACCTTTATGTTAACCTAATAGTGATAGCATTATCTCACATTTATATGGCACATTATAACTTACAAAGCATTATAACTTACATCATCTCATTTGTTCTTCATAATATCACATGGGGCAGCTGGGACAGTAATACTCTCCTTATTGGAAGAGATGAAATGTTTTCCAAGATCACAAAGATGTTAGGTGGCAGAGTAATGACTTGTCTCTTAGTGCTGTGTCTTTGACAATTCATGGTTGTACCTCTCAGGGTATCTCATATAATCTCTGGGTATCTCTTCACCAGAGAGAGTTTGTTCATTTCCATAGATTAACTCTATGCTATTGAATACTAAATTTATGCAGGATCATCAGCTTTAACTTTTGGATTGAGGAAGGGACTAAATAATGAAATTATGGAGTGCTACAGAAGGAGACCTGAGAGATCACAAATTAACCTAGTTGTTTTAAAGAAAAGGAAACCAAAGCTCAGAGAAGTTATGACCTTTGTACTCAAGGTCATATAGTTAGCAAGGAGGTCGGGCCAAGCCATAACTCAAACACAGTTCTTTACACTTGGTTTAGCAATAAAGAGAAGGAGGAAAACAATGTGTTTTCTTTACTGAGACAAATCATATCCACGTTCACAGACACTTCCAGGGCCAGAAATGAGAGGTATTCATTCATTCATTTATTCGTTCGTTCAATAATGTATTATGTACCATGTGCCAGCTACTGGGCTACTCATTGGGTTTGTAATGGTGAATTAAATAGGCATAGTCTCTGCTCTCATGGAGAATATAATCTAGAAAAAACAGATATTAAGCAATTAATATATAAATAAAGATTAAATTACAAAGTGGGAAAAGGACTGTGAGAGAAACTTACATGGTTCCCTGAAAGCATACAACAGGAAGATCTAATTTAGACAGTGGAGTCTGGGAAACCCCTACTGCCACCTCCCCTGGCACTTCATGTTGTCCCATAGACATCTCTGTGGAGACCTACATTTCCATAGATGTTTGAAAACCACTGATCTCGTCTTACTCCCTGATATCTTCACAGGGGAGAACTGAGGTTTAAAGAGGAGATATGACTTACTCAAAGTCGCCTATGTAGTTAGGGCAGAACCAGAACTAGCACAATAGCCTCCTGACTTCAGGCTAGGACTCTTTCCTCTACATAATTCTGTCTTAGTGAAGACCCTGGTTCTGCTACCAAAGTTTGCAATGACCTCATCCTTCCCAGGTCATGGGCTCACTGGGGATTGTATCACTTTGGCTTAGTTTATATCACGCCATAGTTAACACACTGTATAGAACAGACAACTCAAGATTTTGACAAACACTTGCCATTGATGTGAGGCATTTTTTAGAATATAGTTAATCTCATTTTTCTTGAGAGGTTCATCAGTCATTGTAGTAAAGAGTCGCAAGAGTGGGATGGACTTTCCTAAATCAAGGGCACATTGTCAGAATGTAAAGCACTTTGTAGAACAGACTAAACCCTTCCTTTGGCAGTGGACAGTTTTTTGGCAGTGAGCAGTTTAACCTCCATTCCCTTGATGAATTGTTTCTATCGATCGGTGTAGTCCTTAGCACACATGCCATCAGAAGTGGAAATGGTTGATTAGAAGATCTCCAAACCTGTTTATTTAGATGTGGTGAATGTGTAGGCAGCCCATCCTGTTTAGCCTGCTCTCAGCATTCATGGACGTGTTCCCATTTAACATCTGAGGCAGTGGGATTAGTTAGGGGTGATGGATCTTCATCTATTTAGATGCCAAATTTGTTGAAATGTAAGCTACTTGATCCATTTTTTTGAGTATAAAATTAACTTTATAATTTTATAAAACTATATATAATTTTTCTAATTTTAAAAAATTTTCTTATTTTATTTTCTTTTCTTGGAGGTGGGGTAGACTGGTGAATAGGAAGAGTTGATATTATTTCCTACACTACATTTGCTTTCTGCAACTATATATTTTGAACTAGAAAAATCAAGATGGGGGGAAGAAACTATTGGAACCTTCCCTTAAGCGATGGGTAGTGAAAAGCTGGTGGGAAGTGGTAGCCTTAAGAGTAAGACTCTGGGATCAATGACTGGATTAAATTTGATTCTTGCATATACTGCTGTGGGACCTTCAGCAAGTTCTTCTCTTTGCCTTAGGGTTCCTCATTCATTAGAGAAGGAATAATAGGTAGTACCTACTCCAGCAGGACTCTGTGAGGTTTTAGAAAGAAGCAATGCTTATAAATGTCCCTGACCCCAATGGCTAGCACATGTATGGGTTTGAGCAAGTATTCCATCATTATTTTTAGGTAGGTATAATAATATTATTAATTATATTAAATATATAATTCAACTTTTATAAAATGTCAAAAAAAATACCCAGGAAGTTTCTCAAGCTAGTAGATTTTTTGGGAATGAAAACAAGAATGATCTTTTTCCTGCCTCTGCAATGTTCAATACTCCTTTCTTTTCTTTCTTTCTTCTTTCTTTCTTTCTTTCTTTCTTTCTTTCCTTTCTTTCTTTCTTTCTTCTTTCTTTTCTCCCTCCCTCTCCTCCCTCTCCCTCCCTCCCTCCCTTCTTTCTTCTTTCTTTCTTTCTTTCTTTCTTTCTCTCTTTTCTTTCTTTCTTTTTGGAGATGAAGTCTCGCTCTTTTGCTCAGGATGGAGAGCAGTGGCGCCATCTCAACTCACTGCAACCTCCGCCTCCTAGGCTCAAGTAATCCTCTTTCCTCAACCTCATGAGTAGCTGGGATTACAGGCATGTGCCACCACATCCAGTTAATTTTTGTATTTTTAGTAGAGACAGGGTTTCACTATGTTGGCCAGGCTGGTCTTGAACTTCTGACCTCAAGTGATCTGCACGCCTTGGCCTCCCAAGTGTTGGGATTACAGGTGTGAGCCACCATGCCTCGGCTGTGGCCCCTTCTTAAAATGTGCTCTCAAACAGTAGGATGTAGATGAGATGAAAAAGATGCTGCACACATTATAGTTTCTGGGAACCCAGCTGACAACAAGTGTTTTTTTTTTTTTTTTTTCATTTTGTCCCAGGAGAGAGAAGTGATGTTATTTTATTCATTCAGTCGCGGTTTTTGGAACGATTACTCTACAGATGTTGGCCACTGTGAGGGATGCAAAACTGAATTAGACACAGAGTCTGCACTGAAGAAGTTCCAGGGATGGGAATCATGCTTCCCCCCATCTTTGTTTTTCTTTTTTGAGACAGAGTCTTGCTGTGTCGCCAGGCTGGAATGCAGTGGAGCAATCTTAGCTCACCGCAACCTCCATCTTCCAGGTTCAAGTGATTCTCGTGCCTCGGTCTCCCAAGTAGCTGGGATTACAGGCATGCACCACCACGCCTGGGCTAATTTTTGTATTTTTAATAGAGATGGGGTTTCTCCGTGCTGATCGGGCTGGTCTCGAACTCCTGACCTCAAGTGATCTGCCTGTCTTGGCCTCCCAAAGTGCTGGGATTACAGTTGTGAGCCACGGCACCCGGTCTACAATGTTCTGATTATTATATTGGTTTTTCCATTGGTCCTCTAGAACAATTTGTCTTTTCACCCTGGAATTCTTTATGGACCTTCTCTGTCCCACTCTGTGTCTTTGGGAGGCTGATCCCTATGGACTGCATCACCCAGGGCCCCTGGCCCTCAGGCTGCTAGCTGGGTACAGCCAGTGCCTCCGTCTGGCTGTGGTTGTGTCTTTTCACACAACAGCATCTGATTGGTGCTCCTCTCATCCCACCTTCTACCCCACTCCCTTTCAAGTGTAGGGGTGATAACAGCAGCCCAATGTTGTTAGTCCCTAAGTGCTTTAAAATCCCTTGTCCCTTCATGAAATAAACCCTTCATTAAAATTTCTTCAAAGTTCAAGATGAGCGTGGCTTCTGTTTTCCGCTGGAACCCTAACTGATATAAGGAGCCTACATTATTTTATAATTGGAAAATTGTATTAAAACAACACAAAGTGCCACCTCCACCTTCCACCCCCCACCTCCCAAAGGGAAGTACTCTTCAGGGACTGGAGAGGCCCCTCAGCTTCCAGACTTGAGGGTGATTATTTTTGTTTCAGTTTTGAGCCTTCTCATGAAATTAGGCTTCAGGCTACAACACCTATTTCTTAGAAAAACACACTTTCTGCTGGAGAGAAATTCTAGAAAGCAGTCGCGGGCTATTGACAAACTATAATGCTGCAAAGGGATCTGGCCAAAAATGATTCAAGAGAAAAATCTCTGGGGGGAGAAGGTGACCTAGAAAGCAGCTCATCATCTGCAGTGCCAGCTGCGTGTCCAGTTGGGTAGTCACAGACAGAGCTCTGCTTGAGTCTGCATGTGCCTTGAGTGGAGACCTGCCTATGTGGCCACTGGAAACTCACCAGCCCCTGAGGCGTATGGGCTCAGCAACTGCCAGGATCCCAGGGGATAAGTGATGCCATTTGTTCAGTCCAGGGGTGGGGATTGTGGGGATGGTGGTAGCTGGGGGGGCAGGGGAAACTTGGCACGTCACTGTGCACTGCTCCACTGTTAAATCTCCACTGGCAGGCTGACTTTTCCCCAGGAGGAAGTGTGGAGAGGAATCTCACAGTTGCATGGCAATAAAGAGCTGCCTGGTGGGCCTCCATCTCCGCCAAGAAGCTTCATGGCTCCAGAGTTCCGGAGGGGTGTGTGACAGGGAAGAGGGAGGAATAAGCTGCTCTACTAAGTTGGTGACATAATCACCTTTGCAGAAACTTTCCAGTGGCAAGTGTGTTGAAGACAGTGAGCTTGGAGGAGCCACCATAGTGTGAGATGAAACTGAAGACAAGCGGTGGGGGTCTGAGAAGACAGCTGTGAACCACAGTACTTACAAAAGAAAGGGATTTGAGGTGAGGCTCACTGAAAGAAGGGTGTTGGACAAAGTCAGTTAGAAAGTCTCCCCTCAACACTTTGGTCAGTGACAGGCCTTATTTTCTTTACACTGCAAAGTGAATTCTTATGTTGGTGAGCTTTGTTTACACCACTAACATCCAAGCTCCATAAACAAAGGAACTGTGTTTAGTCTGTTCATTGTTGCATACTCAGAGCCTTGTGCACTACCTGGTATATGATGAACGCTTAGTATTTGTTGACTGGTAAAGGAATGGATGCCTAAATATTAGTAAATTCCTGCACTGCTTGGCTAGGAACTCCACTATTATGGCAGGAACTGTGCTGATCTTATTTACTGCTGCATCTATGGTGACTAGAAAAATGCCTGGCACATAGTAGGAACTTCAGCAGTGCTTGTTGAATGATGGGTGAATGAATGAGTGAATGAATGAGTAAATGACATCTTAACTATATGCTCCCTGTGGGGAGAAATCATGTATAATACATCTTCACTGTGCTCACATTACCTAGCTGAAGGTTTTTTGAATAACAAACAAATAATATCTATTCTTCTGTTTTCCTTTTGCTTTTACACAGAAGTTTTGCTTTCACAGTTGTTTCTCATCAAGAATTTAGTTCAGCTCAACAACTAGCCAGGTACTGTGCACTGACAGTTAATAAGGTGTAATTTCTTTTTGCCCTCATGTTATCCATAGAGACAGGCATGCAAATAAATGTCATGTTGTCTAATGTGTTCAGTGAAAATAGTGTTCGCAGGCCACTGAAGTGTTACAGAGAATGTAAGTGGCTGGTCCTGTATGGGTGAGAGGTGGGGGCCAGTGAGGCATTGCCTGCATAAAGTTTTGAAGAATGTCTAAGGGTTTATTGGGCAGAGAAAAGGTTTGGAGGAAGGAAAGAACATGTCTAAAGACTGAGTTAATGGTGAAATTTCCACAGGACTCTTTCCTGCAGTGACTTTAGGTAGGAAGAGTTTTAGGTGGATTCCTCAGAGGTATTGTATCCAAATGGCCAAAGACTCAGTTCTGTTGGTATCAGAGCCACTCAGGCCACAGGACTGAAGGTTTTGTTTAACTGTGGGCCTTACACTTAGGAGAAAGAGTCACCATACCATATGAAGGCCAATGAAAGTAACAGGGGATATTTTATAGCCTGGAACAAAATGACCTAAGGCAGGAGAAAGAGGAAGGTGATAGCAATTTCAAATATTAGAAGAGCTGCTGTTCAGACTTCCTGGGTGCTCTTGGAGGTCAGAGCTAAAATCAGTGGAAAGTTATCAGAGAGCTTTTGCATATGACAGGAGCTGGCACAATGCGAGGCATATAATAGATAAACAGTAAATATTAGAGAAAGTTTTCTGAAATATGGTTCCTCTAACTTCTGATGCTAATCCTGATTCCACAATCTGGAGCAAAAGGATTGGCAGATGGTCCTGATATTGAGAAAGCCAGATAGACCCTGAGCCTGATTATTGGCCAGACTGTAAATCATCTCAACGGTTGTTTATTTTTGGTTGGTTCTGAAATTTTTCCATACCGTGTGAAGTATTTGGAGAAGATTAGGAGTTTCTGTAGTGTGTTTGCTGTGCCCACGGTGTGTTTATTTTATCTGTGACTCAGCCCACCTGATTTTAAAATAAAGGACACAAGACAGAAAGGTTAGAAACTCCCATTCAACAATGGAAAAGCTGCCCTACTGGGAGGTGCATCCCTTGTGTGTAGAGCTATTCACTCCAAGGCTGGAGACGCCCTCTAAGGGACCTGTTGGGGTAGAGCAGAATATGGGAGATGGGGCTAAATGACTGGCTTGCCATCATGAACAGGACACTTCCTTAGGCTTTAGGTGAGTCAGAGACCAATTCATGCGTTTGTTTGTTAATTCAGAGACATTTTATCACCCAGGATTTGCTGGTGATTACTGTATAGGCCCTTGCGCAACATTGCATGGGTTCAACTCCCTGCTCAGCCCCTACTTATTATGGGACCTTGCACAAATTTCTTAACCTCCTTGTATCTCAGTTTTCTCAACCATGAATTGAGGCAATAATGCCTCCTAAAGATACGCTGTAAGAATTAAGTCAATTCATGTACATAAAGTCATAAGAACATGGCTTGGCATGTAGGAACCACTTAGTATATATTATTATTACTCCATAAGCTCCATGGAGATGGGGATTTTTGTCTGCTTGTTTATGGTTACATCTCCACTGCCTAGAATATAGTCTGACACATAATAGCTGTCACTAAATTGTTAATGAATAAATACATTAATTAACTGAGTACCCATTGCATATATGGGTATATCCTATGCTAGGAATATAGGGATGAACAAAACATTCTTGCTTACATGAGACTTACAGTCTGGTGGGAGGGATAGATATTAAAAACTTGACTATACGTTCTCAGCCTAGATCAACATTAGCATCACTTAGTAGCTCTTAAAAAATATGTATTCTTGGGCCTTCACCCTGCAAAGACTCAGATTTGATTGGTCTTAGAAGGGGCTCTGGCATGGATCCCCAGTGATTCTAATGTTCAGCTTGGTTTGAGAATTCCTGGTCTAAATATTCTGAAGGTTCCATGAAACATTTTCCCCATGAAACATCCAGTGATGGTCAAATTAAATTCAGGAAGTATTTCATTATATATATTAGATGTGAAAGACTCTAAGAAGTTCTATAATAAAGAAATCTGTTTAAACTTAAAAATATACTATATAAATAAACAGATGCTTGCAGCTGTAAATATTACTTTGAAGAAAAGGTGGAGGGCATAATAGCACTTATGATAGGCCTGGTCTATAGTAAATACTTAGAAAATGATTCTCTGAAGACATTTATGTGGCCAACGAACATATGAAAAAAAATCCCAACATCGCTGGGCATTAGAGAAATGCAAATCAAAACCACAATGAGATACCATCTCATCCCGGTTAGAATGGCAATTATTAAAAAGTCAGGAAACAACAGATACTGGTGAGGATGTGGAGAAATAGGAACACTTTTACACTGTTGCTGGGACTGTACATTAGTTCAACCATTGTGGAAGACAGTGTGGCAATTCCTCAAGGATCTAGAACCAGAAATACTATTTGATCCAGCAATCCCATTACTGGGTATATACCCAAAAGATTATAAATCATTCTACTATAAAGATACATGCATACGTATGTTTACTGTAGTACTATTTACAATAGCAAAGACTTGAAACCAACCCAAATGCCCATCAATGATAAACTGGATAAAGAAAATGTGGTACATATACACCATGGAATATTATGCAGCCATAATAAAGAATGAGATCATGTCCTTTGCAGGGACATAGATTAAGCTGGAAACCATCATTCTCAGCAAACTACCACAGGAACAGAAAACCAAACACCACTTGTTCTCATTCATAAGTGGGAGTTAAACAATTAGAACACATGGACACAGGGAGGGGAACATCACACACTGGGGTCTGTCGGGGGTGGGGGGTAAGGGGAGGGAGAGCAATAGGACAAATACATAATGCATGTAGGGCTTAAAACCTAGATGATGGGCTGGTAGGTGCAGCAAACCACCATGGCACACATATACCTATGTAACAAACCTGCATATTCTGCACATGTACTCCAGAACTTAAAGTAAATTTTTTTTAAAAAAATTAAAAAAAAAAAAAGAAAACACTTCTCTGAAGAAATGTCTTTTAAAAGACACCTGAACAATCAGTGGGCAAGTGAGTAGGAGAGGCAGTGTACTCAGCACAGGGACCATCGTGTGCAAAGGTCCTGTTGGGGGGGAACTTATTCAAGAGCAAAAAGAAGGCCAATAATTGTGTAACGTAGCAGGTGTGGAAAAGAAATGAAAAAGACATGGTTTCCGCCTTCAAGGAACTCATATCTCGGGAAAAAACTCACATATTCCAAAAACTTCTTAATACTCCGTGAGTCTATAATTTTCCAAATCTTATAGGAAGAAGAAGAAATCAGTGTCAAGAATAATCCTTCTCCAACTGTCATAAAACCTCAGTTTTATATTTGTCTCTAGCTAACTTACACAATTTTTTGAAATACCAGATATACTTCCACAAGTGTTGACTTAAGCTAATGTTAGTCTGAGGTCATGTTTACTGAGCATACAGCCTGAATAAGAAGGAGAAGTGACTTGGAACTTGAATCAAGAGGCCAAACCAGCATACTTGCCTACCTATCCCTTTTCTCTCTAAATCCTTTAAAAGGTAAACAAGGTATTTTAAAATGCATCCATTAGCTAGAAAACAAGAAAGGGAGCTATACACACCCTCTTCCCTCTCCCTCATCTCCTCTTGGCAACCACTAATCTGTTCCCTATTTCTATTATCATTTTAAAAGTGTTCCATGAATGGAATTGTGTAACATGTAGACTTCTGGGATTGCCTTTTTTACTTAGTAGAATTCTCAGAAGATTCATCCAGATTGTTGTATGTATAAATAGTTTGGTTTTTTAACTGCTGGGTTGCATTCCATAGTATGGATATACCACAGTTTAACCATTCACCAATTTAAGGACATTTGGATTATTTCCAATTTGGCTATTAGGCATAAAGTTGCTATAAACATTTGTGTACAGGTTTCTCTATAAATGTAAACTTTCATTTTTCTGGGATAAATGCCAAGTGGTAGGATGTATGGTAGTTGCATGTTTAGTTGTTTTTTCTTTTTTTCTCTTTTGTTTGTTTAAGAAACCGCCATTGTTTAAGAAATTGCCAAACAGTTTTCCAGAGGAGCTGTACCATTTTACACTCCCACAATGTATGAGCAATCTAGTTTCTCCAAACACTTGCCAGCATTTGCTACTGTCACTATGTTTAAACTCTTTGTTACTGTGATAGGCATGTATTGATAGTTCATTGCAGTTTTAATTTGCATTTCCCTAATGGCAACCCTAATGAGTTATTACTGTGTAGTGGAACAGGAGTAGAGAATACCCTGAGAGGGAAAATAGGTACTACTCTTGGGGAAATACGTAATACTCTGAAAGGAACATTTGAAAGGAAATGAGAATATGTTGATTGTAAATAATGTAGAAGAGAAAAAAGGTAATTAGAGATATGAAGAAAATACATGGGAAAGGAAATATAATCATAGTACACTGCTTGACTTTGCAACATCAAAAATGTACACATTCGTAATGTATAAACATAGTTGACAATTAAAATAGAAATATAGCTATGTTGAGAGAATAAGGGAGTGCAGAGGAGTGCAGTATTATGAGAATTAAGGACTTTTCTTTGGTAGCTATAATTGCATAGGTATTGACAAATCAAGAAATAGCTGACTGGGTGCAGTGACTCATTCCTGTAATCCCAGCACTTTGGGAGGCCAAGGTGAGTGGATCACTAGAGGTCAGAAGTTTGAGACCAGCCTGGCCAACATGGTGAAACCTTGTCTCATTAGCCGGGTGGTGGTAGCATGTACCTATAGTCTCAGCTACTCCGGAGTCTGAGGCATGAGAATCACTTGAACCCAGGAGGTAGAGGGGGCAGTGATGCAGTGAGCCAGAATCATGCCACTGCACTTCAGCCTGGGTGGCAGAATGAGACTCCGTCAAAAAAAAAAAAAAAAAAAAAAAAAAAAAAAAAAAAAAAAAAGCCACAGAAGCTTATTAATTAGAGGGAACTGATAAAACTAAAAAAAGTTAAAAGTGGCTGACTCTGAGAAGAGAGTAGAAACAATGAAATAAACCACTGCCTATTTTTCATAATAAGCTTTTCAGTACAAATTAAAAAAAATCTCCTATATCACCTGGGACAAAACAATTAAATGTGTATATGAAAATAGACAGACTCTTAGAGCATATAGATTAACTATATACCCTTTACAAGAGACAAATGCATTGCAAATGTCCTAGAAAGGAGAACAACAGGGAGAGAAAAGACAGCACGCAATGGAAACATAGACGAAGCAATGTGAACTACAACTGAAATAGAAATCAAGTCAAACTGCATGAAGCAAGACAAATCAAGCAGCTTTTTCAGAGATCAAAGACCAAAGGGACAAATACTTTAAGGAAAAATCAGGGTACTTAAACAATACACACACACATTCATACTTTATAACCTAAAGAGTTTACACACTCTTTTCAAATATCACATATGGCACATATACAACTGATTCAGTAGTTAGCCACAAGTAAGAATGTTAAATTCCCAAAAGGACTATAGTCCATATTTTTGGATTTTTAAAATATGTGCATAATAAAATTAGACATTAACAATAAAATACACCAAATAAAATCTGGCCACTTGGAAATTTAAAGTGATTCCTTGAAAAACTCTTGTATTAACACGGAAGTGAAACAAATTACAAATTGTTTACAAATAAATGATACTTACAATACCACATTTTAAACTTTTTGGATATGGACAAAACAGCACTCGGGGAGCATTTATAGCCTTAAACCCATGGATTAGAAAACAGGAAAAATAAAGGAACAAGCAAATTAAGTTTCAAATAAAAGAAAAGCAAAACTAGGAAGGAAACAATAAAGTAAGCCCATAGAAAATAGCAGGAATTGGTAACATTAAAACCCAAAATTAATACAATAGAAAATAAGCAAAAAATAGGTTTTACGAACCAAAAAGCTCTTCAAACAAACCAACAAAATAGTCAAATGTTCAATAATTCTAAAAGAAAAGGCACAAAAGCACAAGCTTTTGAAATATTAAAGGTACTATAATCACAGTGATTTAAACATTATGTTCAACAACACTGTATCAGTAATTGTAATCCAGATGAAAATGATGATTTCTAGGAAAATATAGTAAAAATCACGATATAATTTAACATATCTTTCTTAAACAAAATAAAACAAAAACACTTTTACTAAGCTGGTAAGAAAATAAGACCTCTTTAATTTGATAAAGGGTATCCACCAGAAACCTACAGTAGAAGTCATACTTAATGGTAAAATATCATATGAATTTTGCTAAAAGCAGATAAGAGAGACAGATACCAACTCTCACAGCTACTATTCACAATATAGTGGGAACTGAATTCACATTGATTCTTGTCAGAGAACTGAGATCAGAAAAAGAAAAAAAAAATTAGAGACAAATGCATCCTTCTTAAAGACAATATGCAAACAAACAAACAAAAAACTCATGAGATGCAAGACAATCTACTGATAAAAAGCTATTAGTAAGAGATTTTAGTGAAGCAGCCAATTAATGTTTTTTTAATTAGCAATACTACTCTTCTATTGTCCCACAACCAAATGTCCTGAAAAGAGAGTTCATTCATAACAGCCACAAAAACTGTAAAATATAGCTAGCATGAAACTCAATAGGAAATATAGAATATCTATATAAAGAAAATAATTAGACTGTTCTGAATATATACAATTCAACCTGATTAGGAAGACAGCTCATGGATGAGACTCTCCCCAAATTAATTTAGGAATATGATGTAAATCCAACAAATAAGATTTTTTAAAAGTGAACTTGACAGGCCAATTCCAAAATTCATTTGTAAGAGACAATGTGTGTGAATAATAAAGACATTTTGCAAAAGATTGTAATGGTGAGGAACTTGCCTTACCAGATGTTAAAATATACTGTAAAATTATGGTATATATGATAGTAACACTGGTATAGACAGATCAATGGGACAGTGTGTGAATCCACAAACAGTCCCTTCAGCTTCTAGTTAACAATACTAGAAAAATATTCTCCAGATAAAAGAGAGACACATATAAGGATTGTAACATTATATAACAGAAAAAATTAAAATAAACAATATCCATCAATAGGAGAATGATCATACCTATCTGTGGAATAGGAATATTATACAACTGTAAGAAAAGTCAAACACATTTACATAGATGTGTAATTTATACTGTTGAACTGTAAAAATATCACTGAGTGGAAAAAACTCCAGTTGTAGGATTAGAAAAACAATATAACATTTGTATTAGAGCACACAAACAAAACTATAAATCTTTGTACATATCCATGTGCATATATGTATCGAAAAAGAATTTGTAAGGACATACATCAAACTCACTACAGACTTTGAGGTATGAATATGATTGGAAGAAGGGTGAAGGACTTTGACCTTTTTTTTTTTCCTCTTGAGATGGAGTCTCGCTCTGTTGCCCAGGCTGGAGTGCAGTGGCACGATCTCGGCTCACTGCAAGTTCCACCTCCCAGGTTCACGCCATTCTCCTATCTCAGCCTCCCAAGTAGCTGGGATTACAGGCGCCCACCACCACGCCCGGCTAATTTTTTGTATTTTTTAGTAGAGACGGGGTTTCACCATGTTAGCCAGGATGGTGTCCATCTCCTGACTTCGTGATCCACCCACCTCGGGCTTCCAAAGTGCTGGTATTACAGGTGTGAGCCACTGCGCCTGGCCTGACCTTTTATATGTATATATATTCCTATACAATGTTGTTTGAGGGTTAACATTTTGTTAAATGATGAAAATGCAGAAAAGCTGTTCTTGACAATATACATTATTGGAGAAAGGTTTTGAGGTGGTTTACAAGATGGTTGGAGAATAAATTGGCCGGATCCTGACAACTCAGCAACTAGTGAATGAAAGTAGGATGAGTAAGGATGTAGAAGCCTTAGCAGCTTAGAAGAAGTGACTCTTGAGCAGTGTTGCCTTTCATTTTTCATCCTCTCATCCCCACCAGACTTGTTATTTTTCTCCATCATACATTTAGTCACTAACCCCACTTTCGTGTTTTCACCCCAACACAAAAAATGTTAATCCACTAAGTTTCATGTCCTCTAGACAACATTTCCTGCTCCTCCTCATTGCTCTCATCTGCAAACCTTTGGCCTCCTCCCCACCTCTCCTTCCCCAAAGAGGCTAAAGAAAGTTATAAATACTTTTGCTTTGTGGAATTGTATCACTTCAGTCTAGTAATGAAGGTAGCTACCTCGTACCTATGATCAGATTAGTCCTTCAATGAATTAAACATTGAAATAATTATATTCTTTAATGGAATGCATTTTTCTTGATAGGTAACTATCCACTCAACTACAAGGTGTAGGAGGAAAAAACAGAAAGCGTAAAAAGAATACATAACACAGCAATGGGCACCCATGCTCTGTAAGGTCTGGGTTTTCTCCAGTCTTGTAGAAAAGATGGTCCAAGTCATCAGGTTATGATCAAGTTCACATTATTATTATTATAAATGATCGACCCTGAGGGTTTTAATGTCCCAATGGTAGACTCTCCTTCCTAGAAGCTGAAATGCCCTCATACACCTCCCTGGAATTTTTTGGCTGCTTCTCCTGAGAAAGAAACTGAAGGTGGTAGTTGGCAGTGATATGGGCCTGGTCTCTGCAGAAGCAGATACACTATGAGCTCCTGAAGGGCCCTGGCAGTTTCTGCAAGGAGAGATGCTTTTTACTTTAAAAAAATGTCATCAAATGATGAGCAGTTAAACAATTTGCTATTACAAGTCTTTGTAGGAAGGAACTAGGGTGGTGGTTTCTAATCTGTTAGGGAAGGAGGTAGGAAAAGACACGGGCAAGGGTACTACCCAGAACCCGGGTAATGCACACAGGCAATGCAGCAACTACTGCAGCATGTTGTAATTAGCAAACCCCAAGGTGTGGCCACTTCCAGGCCCAATTAAGAAAAAAAAAAAAATAACTAGAAAATGTTACATCTTGTGGATGGAAAAGAGGTATTGCACTGCACCTCTTTCAGGATGCCTTCCTAACCATCCCCCGACCCTGCAAGGAGCAGTAAAATCACTTTTGCAAATGTTTTCTGCCACAGGCCTGTAGAGAAATGACATAATCTGCAAATGAGAGGTTCAGGCAGGTGACCCAAGGCAGTGAGGAGAAAATGTGGAACAAAGTTCTGGCAATTGTCCAAAGCATCAAAGCATCTGAAACAACTATAGGTTTTCCTCTGTCAGCCATAAAAATGGGTGAGATGAGACCAAAAGATGCAAACCTCCTTTGACTCCAAGGAGAAAACACCTAGAAACAGACAGTAGCTCTCCTAGCCCTGTTTTACTGCATTCAGGGGGAAATTCAGAAAAAATCATGTGGGTCTCACTGAAAACTGTTCCCTAGGTTTGATGTGGAAATTGATGCCTTTAATCTCCAAGCTGTGATGGCAGTTGGCCTGGTGCATGTCCCCATGGTGTGAAGAAAGCTTAAAAAGAGATGCTCTTAAAAAGATGTCTACACATCAGCAAACTCTTATAAAACAATATGTTGATGCATTGAGTGTAAACAAATGAGAAACAGAAGGATTTAGATTTCCTTTCAAATACACCCTATGTTAAGCATGAAGGAGGAAAACATTGAGTTGTCAAAACAGGCTTGAGGTTTTGCTGAACCCAGAAATTCTGGAGAATAGTCTGAGATGTTTTTGCCAAACCCTGAATACCGCAGGGGTAAACTTTCCCTCTAACCAATTAGATAATTGTCATTTCATTCTGCAGATTTCTCAATTGTTTCTTCTTTTTCTTTTCTTTCTTTTTTGCAAATAAAATGATTATCCTGTCTCAGGGTAATTTTGCTAATATTTTCATAATTAAATAATTATTTCAACCCCTGAATTAAAAACTGCACTGCTGTCCCTGTGGATACAGTAGGCTACCAGCTGTTTTAAATAACTCTTGAGAGTGGTCAGGTTAAGGACTCAATTTATGACCTTATAAATTAACACAAGGAAACTTACTCCATAATGCAACAGACAATTCAGTTTATAATGCTTAATTAATCCCCTCCAGTCTCTAACAGAACCCACTTGTGACCTTTCATTTCAACCTCACCCAAATGCAAGTCTCCTGAGATGAGAAGTGTTAATATGTGAATGCGGATAGAATTTGCCAGCATTATGGGTAAGTATTAAATTGCTGACAGTGTGGACACACTGGTTCCTGATAGCTCACTCATCAAAGTAAGAAGGAAATGTCAAGGTGGGCAGCACTGATGAAATTCTTCATCGATATCCTGAGCTGGAGAGAGGTAGAAAGAAAAGAAAATACCCATATCTAACATTGTCTACAAACACTTGCTCTGAATTTCAGTCGTGGCAGAACAGACAACCAAGAGAAGGTATCAGAGCTGTTTCAAAGGATGGCTGTGGGGGGCCATCCTGGGTGGTTTCATTTATCTGCTGTCCTTACTACCCTAAGGCTGGTTTCTCTTAGACTGATACAGAAAATCCAGGGATAATCAATTCAATGCTGCCTTATCTAAGGTATTACAAACACAGTGGCGTTATCTGGAAAATTCTAAGTACCCAAGAAAGCTACAGGGTGTGGGCAGAGTAAAGTTTGCAGAGACATATGAAGTTCCCCCGAGGGACAGTCCTGAGAAGGAGAAAGGAAGGCATGTGCACTACTTGGACATGTTTGTGGGCAGAGAGAGCCATAGTGACCTGAATGCAAAGAAAGTCCACACTGTAGCCTGGAACCCTGGAATATGTGTGGAGAGTTTTATCAGCTTTTAGGGCTGTTCAGTGTAATTCCATATGTCCTTGTGAATCCGGAAAATAGCTTTCCTCTTTTGTTCCTTGTATTCAAGAGTCAGCATAACGTGATGATTCTGGCTCTGTTGTAAGCATTTAGGCAAATTCCTTAACTTCTCATTGCCTCTGTTTTTCCATCTGCAAAGTTGGAATCATAACAATACTTGTCTCATGAGATCATTGTGAGGATTAAATAGAGTTAAAACTTTAAACGGCTTTAAATGGTGCCTGGTGCATAGTAGGTGCTATGTAAGCATTAGATGTTACCATCACAATACTTCTGCAGTACTTTTTTCCTCTGGGCTTTCCCTTTCTTTTCCCAGTGCTGCCATCGTAGCCAGGTCAGGCTGTCATGACTTCCTCTTGAATAGGTTCATAATTCATTCCTTATTCTAAATCTATATTTCTCTCAATAAATCATACACAGTATTACCACTCCAATCTTTCAAAAGTCTACCTCTGATCCTGTCCCTACCTGATTCAATGGCTCTGCAGAATTCATCACATAAAGTCTAAACTCCCTAGCCTTAATTTCAAGCCTCATTCCATCCTTATCTGTTGATCCTAGTTTCCTTCTTTAATCTTAACATCTTACTGCACCTTCTCATGACCCTACGCTCATTTGGAGCCATGCTATTTTCTATTCCCTCTACTTGTTCCCTTAGTTTGCTCTACCTGTTCTCGTATGTTCTTGTTTTTATACCTGTGTTCATTGTCCTTTCCATTTGGAGTTTACTTTCCCCCCAGTATCTTCCAGTCCAAAGCCTATTTATCCCTCATAAACAGGCCTGAATGCCACCTCCACCGCAGGGGACCCTTACTGATCCCACCATTTTATCTTCCATTTGTTCTTTCCTGACCTCTAATGTACTTTATGGGCATTTCTGAAAAACCTCAACTCTGTTACCTGGCTTTAGTTCTTATTTTTTTTTTTTTACCCCTATTTAGTATGTTCCATATCACATCCCCTCAGATCCTTGGATCAAGTCTGATTCTTCAGTGTTTCCTACTCAGACCTGTCCCCAGCCCTACGCTATGCATAGAGCAGGACCTCTGCAGACAAGAATGAAACAGTAATTGAGGGGCTTGAAATGACAGCCTGGTCTTGTGGTTCTTCCTTTCTGTGACATTCTCAGTCACTTGATTGTTCCTTTACATGAGCGCCTATGGAAATATTTCAACTCCAAAAGTCAATGGGATAAACACATTCCTATCAGCAGGAAAAACACACACAAAAAATGCACAATTGATTCTCAAACAGCAGATGCTTTTTTAAAAAGGAGTGATGAAAAAAATGTCTTGGGTCCAGTACCTTTATACCTGGTAACTACAGCTGCATTGACGCTAAGAGGTTCTTGGAAGCTGACAGTGAGTGATGTACTGCTGGTTACCATGAGACAGACATTGGTTGGCATCTCAGGGGCTCCTGGGACAGAAGGAAAAACACAAGGATCTAAACATAGCAAATCCTTTTCAAACAACGTTCCTCCCTCTTCAAAGGATACCCTGAAATACACACTATGGAAACATTTGTTTGTAGAGCCTAATAGCTTTTGCTTTTGAACATTTTCATTAGATGTCTCAATGGCTTTTATTTGTTGCCATTGGGGTCTTATTTGAGCAATAGAACATTTTCTGAAAAGGTAAATAATACCAGTTAAGCCTTCCTAAAGCATCCTGCAAACATGATAGGAGATTGGGCTGGATCAGTGAAGAGAAGGGCAGGAAGTGATAGCAGGATCCTACATTGTCTGTGGACACCCTTAAGTTTTATAAAGTACATCGTTTCACTGGAGGCTTTTTGCAGCCCTGCTAGGTAGGAAGGGCAAGTAATAGCACACTCACTTTTGGTGTGAGGAAACTGCAGCCCCAAGTGGCCAAATTCCTTGTTCAAGAACACAGTGAAGACAAACAGCCAGGATGAAAGCCCCTGGCTTCAGATGCCTACTTCTGGGCTCTTTCCAGTATTGATAGAATTCTAATTCACCTTGCTCTCAGGCTTTCTCCTATTACAAATGAGCAGTATTTTCTGAGAAAAAAATTTATGGGTGGATGTCATGTCCGCTAACCTCAGGTTTTAAAGGACTCCTGACGACTTTTGGTATTGCTTAACACGTAGAAGGTGTTTTATAATTTAGAAAATTACAAAAATTGACATCAAGTCTGAAAATATGTCTGTTTCTAGTATTACTCTGTCCTAAATGAGGAACAACAGCAAATGCATTTATTAAAACAAGTGCTGAATCTCTTTAAACAAACCCATGAACCCTCCAGCCTTGCTGGAGAGTATTGGTGCTGAAATCAAACTTTCATTAATGTTGCTAAGTTATTTGCTCCAAGAGAAAGGATTAGGCCTAGATTTGGTACTTAGTGTACGGTAGTACTTAAGAAAACATCATCACTGTCTTTGGTCTTTGTCTACATCACAACTAAGGTTCCTACAGCAGAGGCAGAGAATTTTCAAACTAATGAAATTTCCCTTATATTTAAAATTTCAAGCCTAATTTTTTGTTGTTGTTGTTTAGATAAGATCTCCTTCTAGATTGAGAGCTTAACATTTCACAAGTGTTTGAATTTTATATTTTGCTTTTATATCAGGAGCTACACTCTCAGCATTACTTTTCAGTGCTAATGAGTATTATCCAAAAGAAGGCTTTTCTTAAACTAACAAAAGAATTGGTAAAGAGAATGGAAGTGCAGACAAAAGCATAATTCTTGAGTTGACTGACTGTTCTTTTCGGTTGCCTGTGTTAACTGAAGTTCACTTTATAGCTCTATATAAAAAATGCAGTGGAGAGTTGAAAACAACTTAAACTTGAGCTTGAAGCAGAAACTGGACAAACAGGCAAACAAATATTTTTCCACCTCCCTATCCCAAAATATAGCCACCTAGGGCATCAGACCATCCAGGTCATTAGGCATTAGGGCATAGCGGGTGGAAAGTGCTAGATGAGTGTGACATGGTGGAGAGAGGCCAGAGGCATGAAGCCTCATGGCTGTGGTCAGAGCACCCATCAGGAGCCAGAAACTCAAGCAAGACAAAAGACCCTTTGACAGCCTCTCAGAGCCCTTGCTCCACACAGGCAGACAACGGCCATCCATGACCCTGTAGAGCTTAAAAAAAAAAAAAAAAAAATCATTAAAAGAAGGCCTGGCTGTCTCAAACTGAAGCTCAGTCTAGTGAAATGTAGACGTTTTCTGCTTATACTCACTGGCATGCTCAAAGCCTGTTTTCATGCGTCTGTAGAGCCGATATCTCCACTCCCAAGCTTTCAGCTGTTTCTCTTTCTCTGTGTTGTCCAGAGTGAATCCTTCATTCTCCACCTGGGCAGACAGTTCACTCACCCTCTCCTGGGCTTCCTGGACCAGTGTGTTGAGGTGCATTGCTCGGCTTTCCAGGCTGACAACTAAAGGGAAAGAAATGGGATTACTTCTTTCTTTCTGGGGAAATGCTGCTTCATTGGAAGGCTATATCCCAGAGTCTACTATGATTTGAAAAAAAAAAAAAAAAAAATGCCTCGGAAAAGTGGGATCCGTGTTTGTTATCAAGTATCTTACTATAATAAGGTCTAATTAGTGACACTTGCAATCAGATTAAGTGGTAAATTCATCACATTAATATATTCCCATTGCTCTCTGGCCCTCCTGTAACACGCACTTCAATTAGCTGCTTAACTCGGCTAATTAGAATTCCACCATCAAGTACCCAAAAGGACCACTTCTCATCCAGAGAGTACACATTTGTTGCCATGACCTCCGGAAGGACAAACACGTAGGGACAAAACTCTGTACGGCCAGGAAGACCCTAGGAAAAGTCATCCATGAGGCAAGTTGCATTCTGATGAAGTTCTGTTTTGTTTTTGGTAGAACCTGATTCAGATTTTCTGCCTTTAACACATTCTTCCCAGCTTATAGACATTTTTGTATGTGTGTCTTAGAGGCATAGTTTTATTATTGTTAATCAGTGTATTTATTGCTTACAAAGAGTTCCACTACTGGTGCCACAGTTGAGCTAATGAGTTCTGATGACTGGCTGGCTCGAATGTGATCAGAAATTGATCTTTGATTGTGGTATAATGGTAGGAATGATCTCCAGAGATACTAACGCTCAAAAGGATAAGTTATATAAAGCTCCTCTTGCTGAGAGAGGTTGGAGAGCATGCTATTTCTATTTTACCCAATATGTGACAGTCTTCTTTGGTTTACATCAGATTGTTTAGCCATCCTGCCCTTGTGTTCATGTCAATGAATGGCAAGGAATGTTTCCCTTTCTTGTGATGAGCAGTGAGGCTGCCTCCTATGATCTCCTCATGGCTGTTATGCATATGAGGGCCTGCCATGATGGTCACTTGGTCACTTCAGAGCCCCTCCTGGTTAAGTGACAAAAGATAGCCTCAGCATGGGAATATGGTAGGGGATAACCAAGTAACCAAGTAAACCAGAATAAAGTCCTGCAGATCTGTTGCTGAAATGTGTTTGACACTCCCTGTGATCAAAACAATATTTCTCTCTGGTGGGTGGGAAAGAAATATAACTCTTTCATTCTTCTAATTAAGGGGGAATATATTGTGAAGATAACTCAAGTGAAAATTTGTTAGGTGTATTTTGAAATTGTAATTAGGTGGTTATATATTCATATTCTCTGTGTTCATAGGCATGTTTGCATTAACTACAGGAAATGAATACTAATTTATTATTGCCTCTGTGTACCATCAGTCTACATTTATTTACAGATGAGGTCAATGAAAAATGAGTTGAGTCTTTTTTCTTTTTCTTTCTTTCTTCTTTCTTTTAAAGTTGCTGTTTAGAACACTCAGGACTGTGTTTCGCTGCAGATTTGTCATGGTTAATGAATGTTGCTGTAGCAGTCAATCATGTACTCTAAATACTGTCACACTTTTTTTTAAAAGCCTCAGTCATGAGCCATGACAGAAAAATAAACAAATAAATATAAAGCTAAAAAACTCTTTCACTGAGCAGCTACACTATGCAGAATCCCTGGGGAAGGCTAAAGGAGGCCAGAATAAATGATAATATAAGTGCTGTGGATGTAGGGAAGCAATGATGGGGTATGAAAGCAGAGGTTCTGGAGAAAAAAAATACACATACACACACGCGGGCGCACACTCCAGTGGAAAAATTGGCAATATTAGTAGCCTCAAGGTGCAATTTCCTGGAGCAGTGAGATTGACAAGTCAGTACTAAATGCTGTTAATTTAACTAACTTCAGATTAATGGTAGAGTCTGCTATGACTGAAGCCCTCAAACACAGTCTCATTATAGCCTTGCTGGGAAGGTCCTAAATATAGGCATTGACAGTTTAAAACAAATTCGTATACATTTGTGTATTTTTAGACATAGGTTAGGCGTCAGAGTTTGTGTCACAGTTTTCAGGTTGATTAATTGACCCAGTAACTGCACTCTCTACCCACTGCCCCCTCCTTCTTCCACTCCAAATTATAGAGAAAATGGGGGAATTGTCCTTGTTAAGTTATCCAGTGAGCTTTTTATTGTATGCCTGATGTTTGAATTGCATGCATGCGTCAACACTTGGGTGATAGACACATGATTTATAAAAATAAATTTTTCTAATACTATGAAATCCCCCCTATTAATTTTTATATCCACAACAGCTATTACTGGTGTGAATTCCAGGTGGCATTTCAGATGGACAGCTTCTCTTAAGCTATGCTTGGCTCCTTCTGACAATTTTTCTGCTTTCCCTAGAGCCACACATTTTGTTTCTGCATTTTCCCTTTCCTTCTAGGCTTTAGATGCAATTTGAGTTATAATGGTAAAGGAATTCCACCTCTTCAAGATAATGCATTTTGCCTCTTCAGAAACTTAAAGACAGAATTTTATAGCTGGGTGAGCCCTGCAAGATTATTTAGATCCCAGTGTACCTCAAACTGGGATATCTAAACTCTAACGTAATATGGTGGTGATGGTGGGTGAAGTAGGGGGAGAAATGATCATCTCTAAAAACATAATAGGAATGAATGTGTCTTCTTGGAGCATCAAATTTTATGTGCAGATTTTGATTAAGCATATTATTTAGAAATTAAATAGGTCTATTATGGAGAAGAATGGAAAGTGTTTTCAAAATTGAAGATTTTGAAAAAAGGAAAACTATGTAAAACTCTATCCCTTTTTTCCAGGTTAAGTCCACAGGTGCCCTTGAGACTATCATTTGCATCTGTTGTTAAAAGTAATTGCATGCACAAGTCAGAGAAGGACTGACTGAGCCACTGGTTTCCAACCATTTCAGCAAGCAAACCTTTATTTATTTTTTCCAGTGGATTTTTTTAATAGCCTAATAAAACACCCTCTTTTGAAAGATTTTTTTTTTTGTCTACCAAACCAGCTGACTTATAAAGTGATCATGTTTCTCCCTATTATTAACGACCTATATAACCATCAATAGAAGCAGCATCTGTTCAGAATGAGATAATCAACCTAACAAACTGGGTTAATAAATTTTAAGCAGAAGCAAGTTAATATGATAATTATATTAGACTGTGTAGTTTATCTTGAGTAATGGTGTGATAGGCTTTTGGAAGCTTGAAAATTGTTCTGGGAATCCCATTTCTATTTTGCCACCCTGGAATGGGGGCATTTTCTTTTCTTTTCTTTTTTTTTTACAATTGAGAAATCATATTTAATAAATCATTATCAATTTTTCATAATGTTTCAAGTCCATTCTTTGTTGATAGCCTCCACATTTACATGGTTAAGTCATTGTTGCTGTGTTTCTTACCTATGACATTATTTTTATCTCCCTTCATTTGTGGATCTTAAGATGTTGCAGAAGGTTCATTCCTGTACCCCAATACAGATTCACTTCCTTTAGCTGCCTTTTCTAGCACCAATATGCTTTAAAAAAAACGCACAAACAACAAGCAGTGACAGTGGCCAATTCCTCCAATGTCCAGATTAATAACTGTAGCATGCTAAAGAAAGGTGTGTGTAAATGGCTGGAGATGGTGTATGGTCCAGAGTCCAGGATAAAACGTATTTCCTTTCTGAGCATTCCCTCCATTCCCCTAACCTGAATACATGCATTAAAATGTAGCAAAACCCTTTGGAAACTTCTGTTAGCCAACTGCAAACTCATCTGTTGCCACAAGTGCAAAGGGGTAGGATGTGAACCAGTATATCAGAAAGCTCTTTAGCTACTTTCATTGGCGACAGAACACAAAAGGAAAAAATTCCTAAGTATACACATCAGTCTGTCTCTACTTTTTATAAAACTGGAATAAAATGGAAAAGTGCCATTTTTACTAATCCTAATTGAATTTTAAATGTCCTTTTGACACTAAAAGGTATATACATGACACAGCTACACAACCTGTTTTCAACTGGACAACAAGTATTAAAACCCTGGGGATGTATGGGGTAAAACAAGATTGGTCAGGAAAAGAGAATTGTTCCTATAACTGGTAATCTGACATGATGTCCTATTGCCATTTTAAAAAAAAAAAGGTCCATTTTCAGTCTATTCAAGTTTGTTTTCATGGTGTTTTATCCCTCTTGATAAAAAAAAAAAATCAGACTTTTGTAACTTGTGTATCAGAGTCAGTGGTATCAGAAGATCTATAATGATCAGGTTCATTGTCACTAACATCTGGTGTTACAGAAGTGTAACTACTAGCCTCTGGATTTGATGGCAGAATGGGGACATTTTCAACTTCCTTATTTTAAAGATGAAGAAATTGAGACCCAGGGAGATGGGATGACTTATTCAAGATCTTCATCTAAACCTTAAAGAACTCGGTGGATTTTCTCTAAACCAAATAGAATGCAAATCAACCTATTATTTATATATTGCAATTTCTTGATTGTTATCTATTTGGTATGAAATTGGTGAACTCAGTTTGACTGGTTGGTTTGATTTAGAAAATAGAAAGGCTATGTCTGTTTTATCATTCCTGCCCATCCACTTCTCTTTTTCTTGGATTCATTCCCCTTTCACTTCCACCCACAGGACACTGTTCCCTGGAGGCCATACTCCTGATCTCTTTGCAAGCTTTGGTCTTTTCTCTCATTGCAATTGGTCCCTTCTCCAGCCAAGCAGCTATCCTTCTGAGCAGCCATGCCAGCACAATGGAGGGTCTGTGACTGTGTGGTAAGCAGTCGGCAGGGGCAAGACCACTCGGTGGCTCCTGAAACAGGCTCTGTGCTATTGTGGTGTTTAATTATCAACAGCATTTCTACCTCCCAGTGCTTCTGAGTGGATATTTGTTATAAGACCTACCCAGCTAATTAACTACGGGATGGGGTGGGGGGTGGGGCAGGAATTTTGTGTTCAAAGAATACAATTAGAGTTACTGTTTAAATCCCGAGATAAATAATGATCAGGGACTGAAGGGATTTTCTTCACCATTAGAATCTAGCCTACAGATTGCCACCTACAGTTTCTTAATTTTGCCCTTGCCTGCAATTACTAAATTTGGGCCTGGTTGATAATTGCTTAAAGCTTGAAAATACAACGAGTGTAAAATGTATACTAATTTTAATTTTTAACTAAGGATTTCAGGGAACAATTTATTTGGTTTGCTTGAAAAAGACGGACATATTTATCCATTACTAATGATGTGCCATTTTTCGATTTAGTGACAGCTTTTCCATTATTATTGGTATGTTCCTCTTTTTTAATGATGACAAAATGAGGCAGTAAGACAATCATTTCATCTCAGAGTTAGAAGGAAACCTTCCAACCAACCTTAGATACCTCTCCTTTAGTACCCTTGGTCCTGTATAATTTCCTACATGAGGGGAACTCACTGTTTACTGAGATGACCTTGTCCATTTTCATACAACTCCAAATTGGAAAGTTTCCTTATCCTGAACTGAAATTTGCTTTCCTATTACAGTCATGTGTCACTTACTGACAGGGGTATGTTCTGAGAAATGCATCATTAGGCAATTTCATTGTTGTGCAAACATTACATAGTGTACTTACACAAACCTGGCAGGTATAGCCTACCACACATCCAGTCTATATGGTATAGCCTATTGCTCCTAAGCTACACACCTGTACAGCATGTTGCTGTACTGACTATCGTAGGCAGCTGTAAGACAGTAGTATTTGTTTATCTAAATCTATTACAACATAGAAAAAAGTACACTAAAAATACTAAAAATATGGCATAAAGGATAAAACATGGTAGAGTTATATAGGGCATTTACCCTGAACGGTGCTTACAGGACTGGAGGTTGCGCTGCGTGAGTCAGTGAGTGAGTGGTGAGTGAATGTGAGGACGTAGGACATTACTGACACTATTGTAGACTTTATAAACACTACACAATTAAGCTACACTAAATGTAGAAAACATTCTTTCTTCAATAATAAATTAGCATACTGTCTTTTGCTTTATAAACTTTTTAAAACTTTTTGAGTCTTTTGTAATAACAGCTTAAAACACAAACAGTACCACTGTACAAAATATTTTCTTTATATCCTTAACCTATAAGCTTTTAAAATTAAAGAAACAATTTTAAACCGTTTTGTTAAAATTAAGACTCAAACACACACACTAGCCTACACCTATGCCTAGGGTCAACGTTTTCAATATCACAGTTTTCTGCTTCCACATCTTATCCCACTGGAAGTTCTTAAGGGGCAGTAACACGCATGGAGCTGTCATCTTTTATGGTAACAATGCCTTCTTCTAGAGTACCTCCTGAAGAACCTGAGGCTGGTTTGCAGTTAATCATTTTTTTTAATAAGTAGAAGGAGTGCACTCTAAAATAAGGATAAGTATAGTAAATATATAAAACAGTAACATAGTAGTTTAGTGTCATTATCAAGTAGTATGTCCTGTACGTAATTGTATGTGCCATACTTTTATATGACTGGCAGCACAGTAGGTTTGTTTAAACCAGCATCACAATGAACATGTGAATAATGCATTGCACTGTGATGTTATAACAGCTACAACATCATTAGGCAATAGGAATTTTTTAGCTCCCTTATAATTTTATGGGACTACCTCCATATACATAGCTTAGCGTGGACTGAAATGTTATGTGTGTGTGACTCTACTTCCAAACTGCAAGCAATGTGGTAAAAAGGCTTTGGGGTCCTATAGATCAAGCGCTGCCCTTACATATGGGTGATCCTAACCAGTTCCTCTGCTATATTGAGCCCAGGGTTCTCATTTGCAAAACTGGCATTATAATGGCACTTGTCTTATAACTTGTAACAAACTAATGATAGTCTTTACATAGAAGACTCTCTTAGTGGAGGTTTGCTTATTATTATTGCATCCATTGATCTTATATTTTTAAAAGCACACAAAATACATCAAAATACTTGTATTATAAAATAACTCTATGTTTTCCATCAAAACCCCTCTTGCCTCAAATAAAATTTTTCCATCCTAGCTACTGTTCAGACATATATACCAGTAAGTGATAGCAATTTCAACTCTGTTATTTCAAGGCAGAAAACAAGGTCACTTAGATTTGAACCTTGCATTGTAACGAATATACTCTGGGCAGTTAATAACATTTATTTTTGCTGATTATAAGTGACAACCTTCTAACAACTTCACCACTGACTTGTTTTAAGGTAGGAATGACAAACAAAGTAATGTAGGGGAATTCTAAAATTAAATATTTTGATTCAAAACTCTTATACCAGAGAAACACAAAACATTGTTCCAATTTACCCGTCTTAAGATTCAGGACGCAAGACTCATTTTGGCTTCACTGAGGTCTCGAGTTGTTATTATATTTTCAGGTTTTCTCAGGGACATTGAGATGTGGTTCCAAAAAGGTTTTAGAGATCTGGAGATTAAATGTTTCATTTTAATTACTGTGAAACTTTCTTCTCCTACAACTTATTATACCCAGACATGGGGATCTGAAGTGTTCACTGCAACTTTCCAGTGGAATGTTGACTCACAAAGTCCTTATATAACTTAGATTGTAACTCATGATTTCTTAAGAAGCCAGAACAAATGACACAGAAAGGAATTTTTGGGACTCATCAAACTCAAAGGGGAAAATGGACATCTTCTCTAAAAGCACAACATGCAAGACACTTGAATGGATTATTTGGGAAATTCAAAGGAGATTGCCCCATGACATCATTGGAGGTTTAAGTAATGAAACAAGATAACCATGTCTTCTGCCAATATTTTCAGTGCTGTCCATAGATGTATAGTGTGAGCCACATCATTTAAAATTTGCTAGTCATGACAATAAAAAAGCAAAAATAAATAGGTGAAATTAATTTTAATAATATATTTTACTTAACTCAATATATCCAAAATGCTACCATTCCAACATGTAATCAATATAAAATTTATTAATTTTATATTTTATATTATTTTTGGTACTAAGACTTTGAAATCAATGTAATTTTACATTTAGAACACTTATTCATTTGCACTAGACACATTTCTTTTTTAAATTTTATTTTATTATAAATTGATAATAATATCATATGTATTTATGGGATACAAAGTAATGTTACGATTTGTGAATACAATGTGGAATAGTTAAATCAAGCTAACTAGACATATTCATCACCTCAAACATATATCTTTTTTTTTGTGGTGAGAACATCTGGAATTTACTCTTTTACCAATTTTGAAATGTACAACACACTGTTATTAACTATATTCATGACATAGTGCAATAAATTTAATAAAATCAATTATTTCTCCTGTCTAACTGAGATTTTGCACACTTTGACTATCATCTCCCCATTGTCCCCAACCCCCTGACTCTGTAACCACCGTTCCACGTTCTGCTTCTATGAGTTCAATCGTTTTAGAGTCCACAAGACTCTAAATAAATGAGAATATGAGATATTTATCTTTCTGTGCATGGCTTATTTCACTTAGCACAATGTTCTCCAATTCCATCGATTTTGTCACAAATGACAACATTTCCTTCTTTTTTAAAGCCTGAATAGTATTCAATTATGTATATATATAAAATACAACATTTTAAAAATCCACTCATCTGTTAATGGATACTTAGGCTGATTTCATAACAGCTATTGTGAATAGCGCTGCAGTGAACATGGAAGTGCAGACATCTCTTTGACAAACAGATTTCAAATCTTTTGGGTAAATACCCAGAAGTAGGATGACTAGGTCATATGGTAATTCTATGTTTAGGTTTTTGAGGAACCTCCACTCAGTTTTCATAATGGCTGTGCTAATTTACATCCCTACTAACAGTGTACAAGCGTTTCCTTTTCTCCGTATCCTCACCAACACTTATCTTTCATCTTTTTGATAATAGCCAGTCTGACAGGTGTTAGATGATATCTCATTTCTCATTGTGATCTTAATTTGCATCTTCCTGAAGATTAGAGGTACTGATCATTTTTTTCCATAAATCTGTTGGTCATTTGTATGTCTTCTTTTAAGAAACCCTATTCAGGTTCCTTGCTTATTTTTACTTTTATTTTTATTTTTGAGTTGGAGTTTCACTCTGTCGCCAGGCTGGAGTGCTGTGGCACAATCTCGGCCCACTGCAATCTCTGCCTCTCATGTTCAAGCGATTCTCCTGCCTCAGCCTCCCAAGTAGCTGGGATTACAGCCGCCCACCACCATGCCCAGCTAATTTTTGTATTTTTAGTAGAGACGGAGTTTCACCATGTTGGCCAGGATGGTCTCGGTCTCCTGACCTCATGATCCGCCCGCCTTGGCCTCCCAAAGTGCTGGGATTATAGGTGTGAGCCACTGCACCTGGCCACCTATGTTTAAATTGGTTTATTTATTTTCTTCCTGTTGAATTGAGTTCCTTACATTTTTTGGACATTAACCCCTTACTGGATGTACAGGTTGCAAATATTTTCTCCCAATACACAGGTTGTCTCTTAACACTGTTGTTTCCTTTGCTGTGAAAAAGTTTCTTAGTTTGTTTTAATCCCATTTGCCTACTTTTGCTTTTGCTATCTGTGCTTTTGGGATCATATGCAAAAAATCATTGCCTGAACTAATGTCATGTAGTTTCTCCTGCATACTTTCTTCTAGTAGTTTTACAGTTTCTGGCTTTATATTTATGTCTTTACTCCATTTTGAGTTGGTTTTTGTATATGGTATGAGATAAGGGTCCAATTTCATTCTTCTGCATGTGGATATCCAGTTTTCCCAACACCATATATTGAAGAGTCTATTCTCTTTCCCTTGTATGTTTTTGGTACCTTTGTTGAAAATCAATTTACCGTTCATTCATGGTTTCCTTTCCCGGGCTCTCTATTCTGTTCCATTGGTCAATGGAAGAGATATATTTCAAATGTTTGATACTCATGTGTGGCTAGTGGATTCTGTGTTGGACAGTGTAGTTTTAGAACATAAAATTATACACATTTTAAAAAGTGCTTCTATTGGGAAGTGTTTTGGAATGCAAACTGTATAACTAACGGGTAAAATATTTAAATTCTTTACCAGGAACTCTTGGGTCATTTTATTTTGTTTTTGAAAGTTAGGTTGGCTAACAATTTTTAGAAATCATTTACAATTGGCCAGGTAATGCGATAAATGTTTTAATGGTATTATTCCACTTAATTCTCAACAATCTTATATGGGTAATAAGGTAGCCAGCCTCCAGGAGGGCCTGCAGTGACCTATGTCTGCTTGTATTCACACCCTTGTATAGTTCTCGCCCACAATGTACCAGTGCTGTTCTGTGAGATCAGCAGAATTCTGCAGAAATGACGCTATGTCACTTCTGAGGTTAGGTTATAAACATCACTGTTGCTTCCACCTTGGCTGGTCTCTCTTTTTCTCTTTCTTAGATCATTTTCTCTGGGGGAAGCCAACTCCCATGTCGTAGAGTAGCCATATGGAGAGACCCATATAGCAAGAAATGCGGGGCTCATGCCAGTAGCCACTATGAGTAAGCTCGGAAGTGGGTCCTCTAGCTCAGTCAAGCCTTACAATGACAGCAATCTCATGGGGTCCCATGAGATGATGACTGAGTCATAACCATCCAGCTAAAGCCATTCCCAGATCTCAGACTCACATGAGACAAACATTGACTATTATTTTTAGTTGCTGTTTGGGGGTAATGATTACACAGCAATATATAATAATACAAGTTAGGTACAATTATTATATCCATTTTACAAATGAAGAAATGAGGCCACAGAGAGGGTAAGGAATTCTCCCACAGCTATAAAAGGTCAGTTGTGGGATTTGAAGCCAGAACACTCTGACCTCAGAAATTTAATTTTTAGCCTTTTCTAAGGGTTTAATTTAAAAGCTGCACCCCAAACAATTCTATTGTTGTTGTGTTTATGTTAAAAATCATGGGGAAAAGTCTGCATACCCTCTAAACTGATAACAATGAATATATTTGGGGTTTTGAGGGATGGGAACCTAGATTGTGTGTGCATGTGGGGATGAGTTGGGTGGGCTATCAAAGATACTTTTTAACTTTATCTATAATTTTTCCATTTCTGACAAGGAGAAGATATTCTATGTTGTATGTATATTTAAACATTTTTTAAAAAGAAAAAAAAGATGACTATAAAACAACATGGATGAACCTGGAGGACATTATTCTAAGTAAAAAAAGACAGACACAGAAAGACATAATGGATGATCTCACTTAAATCTGGAATTTTAAAAAGTCAAACACATAGAAACAGAGAGTAGAATAGTGGTTGCCATGGGCTAGGGGTGGGGAAAATAGGGAGATATTGATCAAAGGGTACAAATTTCTAATTAGAAGATGAACAAGATCTGGGGATCTAATACACAGCGTGGGTGGTGAGGGATCTGTGAATTAATTTGATTATGATAATCTTTATACTACATATGTATATCAACTCATCACATTGTATACCTTGAATATATACAATCTTGTCAATTAAATATTTTAAAGCAAAAAACCACAAAAATGCAACTATCAACTCAAAGAACAGGTAACAGGAACTTAGGCTTTGGCCACCTGGTGTTTAAATAATTATTTGAAAACATAAAAAAGATCAATAAGCCCAACATTAAGTAAAATCATTCTCTTCGTAAGGGATAATATATTCACCCCCCTCCAAAGAAATAGGCTTGGGATTGATTCAATTAAATTCAGTTGAGTGTCTACTGTTTGCCGGGGATTCAGTAATAAATGAGAGAGGTGCTGTCCTTTGGAATTTATGTTCTATTGCAGAAGAGATGAAAATAAGCAAATAAAAACACAGAAAAATCATAAGTGCTATGCACAAAATGACAAGACAGTGATGTGATGAGAAAATGTCATTTTAGACTTTGGACTTGGTGGCCAGAGAAAGCCTCTCTTGAAGATGTCACATTTAAGCTGAAATGTGAATGTTAAGAAGGATTTGGCCATGTATTGAACAAGATTAAAAGCATTCAAGCATTCCAAATAGGTGGAATAGCTAGTACGAAGGCCCTATGGTAAGATAGCCTGTCAGGTTACAGGAACAGAATGGAGGATGGTGTGGGTGAGGAGTGCGCAGTATAAGATACGTTTGAGGAACAGATTTGTGAGTGAAGATCTGTACCCCTATTTTAGTGAAGCAGAAAAATTATTGAGGGCTCATTCTAGAGACCTAAGGCTTGTTCTTTACATATTCTTATTGGCTGCAAATCTTTGTCCTTTGAGGGTGGATCTGATTTCAGGAAATCTCTCTAAATAATTTGAAGCCAAGTCTGGCAAACACAGAGGGTGATGACGCTAGGCAATGCTGTTTTGGAACAAAGATCAGGTGTGACTTTCAGCAACGAGTCAGATTTTCTCATAAACTGACTCCGAGGACAATTCCAAAGTGTTCAGAGCAATGGCAGCACTGTTGGGGCAAGTGTGGGGTCTCCCAGGAGGACCATGTGGAAGGATAACATTCGCTTGGATTGTAGACTTTCTAGTGTGTTTGTTTACATAAAACCAGCCTCATTAGTTTATAGTCACACCTCTTAGACATGGCCTGACCAGTCCCAGCACAAACACGAACCCCTTACTACTGCAGAAATGAGTGGTGCATCCTGACGAGACTGCCAAAACTGTAACATTGGTGTCAGCACCATACTCAAATGACAGCAATTCTGCAGTTGCATTTTATGAAGTAACTGGACACAACAAATTCTGAGTGACACTTTTTAGTTCCACAGGCAGCATCTGAGAGAAAGTGAGAGGGAGGCATTCACCAAGAAATTCAGAGGGAGGGGAGAGGGACTAGAGAGAAGGAGAATGTAGCTAAGGGAAAGGGCAAAAAGACTGAAACTAAGAGGTATTCCACCATTCTTACTGGTCCGTATCATTAAATAGTGTAAAAATAAAAACAACCAGGGTTACATCTACAACCAAATTCTGTAACAATGTATGGAAAACAATAACAACAGTATTAACAACAAAAGATACCCCAAAGTTTAAGTTACTGGAATACTTGAAGGTTTTTTCCCATACATTCTGTGTATATGCATGTGTGTGTGTGGGCCTGTGTCTGTCTAGGATACACATAATGAATGTACATGTGCACACTAAGACTTGACATCTGTGACTCCCAGTAACATAATACAAGGCTGTCACAAAGGCTAAAATATCAACTGTAGGCAGGGCACGGTGGCTCATGCCTGTAATCCCAGCACTTTGGGAGGCCGAGGCGGGCGGATCACGAGGTCAGGAGATTGAGACCATCCTGGCCAACATGGTGAAACCCCATCGCTACTAAAAATACAAAAAAATTAGTCGGGCGTGGTGGCGGTCGCCTGTAGTCCCAGGTACTGGGGAGGCTGAGGCAGGAGAATGGTGTGAACCTGGCAGGCAGAGCTTGCAGTGAGCCGAGATCGCGCCACTGCACTCCAGCCTGGGCGACAGAGTGAGATTCCTCTCAAAAAAAAAAAAAAAAATTCAACTGTAATTTTCTGAGCATCTACTATGTACTAGGTACTAGAGTCAAAGAATGAAATAAAGTCTCTGTGAGTGACCAAATTTGTACACGATAGGCAAAAGAGCTAGTTTCTTTATGGTTACTATCTACGGGGCCTTAATGGCCATCTCAGAAAGGCAAGACTCCCATGGATGATTCAGCAAATTCCTCCCGGAGGCTATTGGTTTGAGGGTGGGGACAGAATATGAGTTAGTCAGAAAAAGGGAGGGGTATATGACTGGGGGCTTTTGTATACAGAGACAACAAGTGTTTCTTTGATAGCAGTTGTTCAATTGAGCATGAGTCATAGCGACTGGGATCCTGAGTGTATGAAACAGTCCATGGCATACCAATGGGTGCCCTGCGGTTCCTCTATACATTGGCTTTGCAAGTTGCAGTCCTTTCAGATTCGGTGGCTGTTTTCCTAAGCTCAGCACATCAGTCTGCAAGAAAGTACTTGGGACTGTACTTCAATAATGGCTTGCTTTTCTGCAAGGAAAGTATATTATTTTGTGCTGTTTGCATGAAGCTAGGAGGAACAGAAAAAAGTCACTGAATAAAGATAGTGGATTCATCTAATGAGTAGGCTGGGGTTCTGCATATATTTAACTTCAGAGCAGTGTGCAAGTTTAGAGCACCGCTTCTGAGATTTTTCTATGAGTAAGGAAACACACATGGTTGAGTTGCAAGCTATGCATACAAAGAACACATCCATGTGGCTCAGACATCAAGGGGTTAAAGATAGAAGACAGGCCTGACCAATGGTTTAGGAGTTAAGCCCCTAAACCCTCTGTGTCACTGTGATTCCTGTTAAGAAATGGAAAAAGCTACTGAGGATGTTCTGAATTGTGTGAGGATGCTTAGTTGGCATAGTGAAAAGAATACTGGGCTAGTTTTCAGAAGGGAATACACAGAGAAAGAGAAGAAAGAAAATTAACCTTGTTAGAAACCCTGGACTCTGCACTCTGCTTTGAAATATGTAACTGTCATTAGAAGAGGAGCAGATGGAAAGCCAAAGCAGGGAGGAATTGAGCATCTAACATGTAACAGTGAGCATGCCAAAGCTTTCTCACAAACACCAAGGCAGTTCATACAGATCTGGGTTTAAATTCTGACTCTACCACCTATTAACTTTGTTGTGTTGGGATAACTACTTGACCTTTAAAATTCCAATTTCTTTATTGATAAAGATGAAGAAACCAACTTCTACCTCACAAGCCAGTTGTGAGGATCAAGGGAGATGATGTAGACAAAAGCATTTTTGTAAGTGTAAAACACTCTAAGAGCTTCAGACCTCATTGTTACTTTTCCTCTCTTATATATCCTGCCTCTTTGGCTTCTGAGGAACAGTTTACGGCAGGTGTTTGCTTATCTGGTTCTGGTTGGCAGACTGGTTTTTCTCTTGGGCTTGCTCAAACTCATGTACAGAAGCATTTCTGCTTCTTTTGTACTTGATATATAAAGTGAATTAAACATGCCTGAAAACACTGTTTTTCTATCCTGCCTCTGTCCAACAGGACTGACACCTTAGTGGACAGAATAGAACAAAGAAATACATCATATGACTTTAGCAAACAGTAGAAAGGGAGAGGTGCAGGGGCCCAGAGGCCATAGCCCTCCACATTGGTTATGTGGAAAGGCAGTGAGTTTGTGCAGAAAGATTCCAGGTGTTGGCATCCTACAGATTTGGGCTTGAGTCCCTGGCATCCCTATTCATTTGCTGGATGTGTGACCTTGGGACAGTCAGTTAACTTCTCAGAATCACAAGTTTCTATCTTCAAAATGGAGTCAATAACCTTATCCTGCAGAGTTGGTGTGAAAACCAGAGATGTTGCATGTGGAGACTTCATAGGTACACAACCAATATTGGATTGCCATTTTTACACATGTGAGTCTATATGTGGTAGTATCTCTTTACCTTCTTAGGTAGCCAAGGTGATTTAGGTGTCATGTTTCCTGGAGATTGAAACCTGGGTTTATCTCCCATCATTTGTCCTTTACAACTTTGTGATGGTAACATGGTTATCATCCCAGAGAGAATGAGGAGGAACACCAGGGATCTCTTGAACAAATTTGCTTTTGGTTTAACTAGATATTTAGTACTTGAGTTCTTTTATAGAGGTTTAATTATGCACAGGGGGCTTTGGGAGGTAGGCAGTCTTACTGTTTTCACAGAAAAAGCAGAGTTCTTTGTAGTGTCGCAGGTAAGTAAGTAGGACTAATGTTTCATCCAGCCCAGTGCAGGATGGCCATGGCAACATCTGGATGAATGGTCTCCTTGTTCCTGTAGAATGGGGCTCAGTCTGCATTCTCCATGTTCAGACCCTCTGATTGTCTCTCCACCCTTCTCTCCCTGGATCTTTGGGACAGACGTTGTTGCAGAATAATGCCATTTCAATTTCTTCCATCCTCATTTATCATCCTTCCAAATCCTACAGTTCCACTAAAAAGGGGCAGCACTTTGACTACAGAGCTCTTTTGAAGAGCTGAAATCCTACTGAACCCAAATCTTCACTGTCTCTGATATGGATGTGGTGAGCTTAGCATTTTTAAAGTAAGAAATTTTCTGACACAAGGATCTGCTTCTGTACCTAGTCTTTGGGTAGTGGTGATTTATGAAATTTAGGAGCAGAGATGTGACCTCTAATTACATATTTGCTTGCTTCTCTTTCAGCCTTCTGGGTCTCACCACTTGGAAGTAAGTGAATCAGTATTAGTGAAACTAACAGTTTGATGAGTTTACTTTTTTCTTTTAGGAAACATAAAAACAGTGGCTCACAGCCATTGTGGTCAATGGGTCAGAGAGTTTTCACTAAAGGGAATGTGAGTGCCTACTTCATAATGTTGCCGTGAGGATTAAAGGAGTCAATACATGGAAAGTGCTCAGAAAAGTGCCTGACACA
The DNA here is from genome assembly GCF_001698545.2 of Rhinopithecus bieti. Classification (NCBI taxonomy): domain Eukaryota; kingdom Metazoa; phylum Chordata; class Mammalia; order Primates; family Cercopithecidae; genus Rhinopithecus; species Rhinopithecus bieti. The sequence continues at coordinate 1,148,330 of NW_016805645.1, forward strand.
GGGTGAGTGCTGCATGATATTATCCCATCCACTCCTGGGTGGGGTCTGCCATTGGCCCCAGTGCAGCTTTCTTCCCCAAGTACTATCAGTGCTACTTCAAAACACATCCAGAAAGAAGCCAGTCACAAAAGACCATATATTATATAATTCTGTTACATGAAATGTCTAGAATAGGTAAATCTATAGAAACAGAAGTTAGGTTCATGGTTGTCAAGAACTGAGAAGAGTTGGGGAGGTTGGGGAGTGATAATAGTTAAATGGTATGATGTTTCTTTTCAGGGCGATGAAGTTCTAAAATTGACGGTGGTGATGGCTGCAAAACTCTGTGCATATACTAAAAACCATTGAATTACATACTTTAAATGGGTAAATTTTGTGGTATGTGAGTTGTATCTCAATAAAGCTGTTAAAAATATATCCAGGGCCGGGCGCGGTGGCTCATGTCTGTAATCCCAGCAATTTGGGAGGCCAAGGCGAGCGGATCATGAGGTCAGGAGGTTGAGACCATCCTGGCTAACACGGTGAAACCTCGTCTCTACTAAAAATACAAAAAAATTAGCTGGGCGTGGTGGCAGGGGAGGCTGAGGCAGGAGAATGGTGTGAACCCAGGAGGCGGAGCTTGCAGTGAGCTGAGATTGCCCCACTGCAATCCAGCCTGGGCGACAGAGTGAGACTCCGTCTAAAAAAATCTCTCTCTCTCTCTCTCTCTCTCTCTCTCTCTCTCCAGAATTCTGACACTATTCAACATCACTGTGTTGTTAGTCCAAGCATCCAGTCTGTCTCCTGGACCACTAAAATGACCTGGTAACTGGTCTTCTCAATTTCACAATTGCCTCGCCACTGTCTCTTTTCCATAGAGCACTGTAGTGATCTTCTAATGTAAATCAGAATATGTCATTTATCTTCCTAAATTGCTCCACTGCCTTCCCATCATACTCTCCACAATACAAGTTGAACACTGACCATGGCCTCAGGGTCCTGCATAATCTGGTCCCTGTGACTTCTCCATCAATCATCATTCTCCCTCTTGCTACTTTGCTTTGGCCCCACTGACTTTTTTTGTTCTTCCAATATGTCAGTCTTATTCCTGCCTTTCTCAGCATTTTTCTATTTGCCATTCACTCTGCTGAGAATCTGACCCCTACATCTTCTCAGCTCATTCCTTCATATCATCTAGAATTCAACTCAAATATTACCACATCAGAGAGGCTTTTCTTGCCCAACCCTATTTATGTATTCATTTTTTAATTGACATAATGTAACTGCCCATATTTATGGGGTACAACTTGATGTTTTCATATACATTTATGTTGTATAATCATTAAATTAGGGTATTTAGTGTATCCATCACCTCATGCATTTATCATTTCTTTGTGATGAGAACATTCAAAAGCCTCTCTTCTAGCTACTTTGTAATATACAATACCTAACTGTTAACCATTCCAACATCACCCTACTGTGCAGTAAACAGCAGACATTCTTCCTACCTAATTGTCAAAATTTAAAATAGAACTACCATGCAATGCAGCAATTCCACTACTGGGTATACATCCAAAGGAAATGAAATCAGTATGTTGAAGAGATATATGCATCCCCATGTTTATTATGGCACTATTCACAATAGCTAAGATATGGAATCAACTTAAGTGTCTATCAACAGATAAATAGATAAAGAACATGTTGTATAAGCCAAGCAAAGAAAGATAAATATGCCGTGATCTCACTTATATGTGGAATTTTTTAAAAAGTTGATATCATAGAAGCAGAAATTACAGTGATTACCGACAACTGAGGGGTCGGGATCGTGAGAGATTGGTCAATGGGTACCAACCCATTTCAGGGTGATGGGTTTAAAATAGTCCCTTCCCTATCAATCTCTAGCCACTCATCCATTTTATTTTTTTCATAGCATTTATCACTATTTGAGTTTGTATTTTATCTATTTACTTGCTCATTGGAAGTCTTCCCAACAAGCATGTAATTTCTGTGAGAATAGGGATTTTTGTCTTGTTCGCTGTTACATTCCTAGCACCTAGAATAGTGTCCCACACTCGGTGTTTATTAAATGAATGAATGAATAAATAAATGAAGCCACTGCATTGACTGTGGATACAAAACAGAAATACGCAAATGCTCATTCTCCTATGTATATCTCTTATTTTGTATCCTTACTTGGAGTATCTCACATAATTTTAAGCTTGTGATAAAATTCTTAGAAGTTCTTTGGGGGTTCCTTTTCAATACCACTCAGCATATTCTATTTAGAAAGGAACTTGATGCTGAGACCAATAAGTGCTGTCACTATTTGCATGAAAAGTCCATGAAAACATCCGAGGGCTATCAGAGTCTATGCTTAGTTAATCATTCCTGCTCTGAAAGTCAGCAACGGCTACTTTGGTGGCATAAGGCTGGAATCTGTCTTTACCAGTACATGTGTTTATTCTCAGGTTACTTACAGTGTGGACTTTCTTGGGCCCCTGTCCTCAGAAGAATCCTCGCAATGGGCACATTGTTGGTCATGATGGCAATATCCAGGGGTGTCAAGCCCTCGCTGTTAGGTGTGTTAAGGTCGAGTTCTTCCGGTGTATACTGACACAGGAGGATCTGCACAGCATCCATGTCCTGCTGTTCGACTGCCTCAAACATGGCTTCATTGCCCTGGAAATTCTAGAGAGGAGCAAAGGTAGATTAACACAATTTCTTATACCATTGTGTCTTTGTAGCTTAGCTCTTTTGAAGTTTAGAGACTGTTTCAGGGACTGCATGTCCACTTATAAGTGGTATAACTACAATTTATCCCAAGGTCTCCAAAGTAAACACTCTGTTGGACTTCCTCTCCATCATTTCTAATGGACATTGAATAGATGCACTGAGAGAATACAGGATAGCCTGGCTAGGCTGTAGATAAGAGCAAACCTCAGCTTTCCCCAAAGCAGTCTTCTGAAAAGTACTCTAATAGTTCATTTGGCTGGGCGTGGTGGCTCACGCCTGTAATCCCAGAACTCTGGGAGGCCGAGGTGGGCAGATCACTTGAGGCGAGGAGTTTGAAACCTGCCTAGCCAACATAGCAAAACCCCATCTCTACTAAAAATACAAAAATTAGCCGAATGTGGTGTTGGGTGCCTGTAATCCCAGCTACTCCAGAGGCTGAGGCAGGAGAATCACTTGAACCCAGGAGGCAGAGATTGCAGTCAGCTGAGATCGTGCCACTGAACTCCAGCCTGGGCAACAGAGGGAGACTCTATCTCATGGAAAAAAAAAAATAATTAAGAGATGTTCTATGAAGAAAATAGCATGTGGTCAAATCAATTTGATAAACATTAAATTAAACCAAGTGTACCCCATTATTTCCCTGTAGGCTTCCTCAGGTCTTTAATAATTTTAACATGTATTTTATTGCATTTGCTTTGACTATTCCTGGAATGGTGTTCTATAGAGCACAGTTTGAGAAATGCTGGCATAGATAATGTTAAGGTAGCCGTTATGGCTGGCTTGGAATTGACAGTACACTTGCTCTGTTTTTCCTCAAACTCACTCCCTCCCTCCCCATCCCCAGCCTCTACATTGTCATCTTGTGTCTGGACCATGGCAATGACCTGCCTGCTGCTAGTCTTGGGCTCCCCCAGTTCTCGCTCTATACTGATACAAGAATAATCTTCCTAAAATACACATGTTACATGTTACTTCCATATTTCCAAATATCTACTAGCTCCACGCTGCCTGCGGGCTGATAGTTTCTGAGCCTGAGATGAGGGGTCCAAGTGTTAGTGTTCAGGGAGGGTTTCAGTGACTGGATGGCAAATTGGTTTTGGGCCTCATGGGACTAGAGTTGAATATTTGTGGAATACAGTTCACTTACAGAAAAAAATCACTTAAGAAAATATGGTTCCTTTGAAAAGTTCTTTCAAAGGATTAATAGTAAACAAAAGAGAAGAATTCCGGAATTCTTTTAGGTACATATTTCTTAGCATGTGGGAGAAGACCAACACACGTATTACTTACACATCTATCTGGTATCTTCACCAAGAGTTGGTTGGTCTTTAAACGAGTTGAAATACCACTGGTTTTGACGTGCATAGGAATCACCTGATTAACATGTGGAAGATCTCCAGTGACCAAATGTTCAGGTGGTCAGGTTTTATTTTTAGTCTCATTAAAAATCAATTCTCCCTATCAAAGGCTGCAGGTCAGCTTTAGCTGAGTACATAACACAAAATTGAAATTTGAGGAAAATACAAAGCTATTATGCAAATGCTTGTTTTGACAATGGGGACCCAGGGAATAAAGCTATTTTGGTATGCAGTTTTCTTTGCTGCAAGACAATCGCTGAATGGTAAAGTGTTTTATCCATAATCTGCTAAACTGAAGAGCCTCTGATGCTTAGGCCCCAATTTAACCACAGCCAAGTCCTCCAAAAAGATGAGCTTGAAATTAGAAAACATATTAGAAAACAAATGAGTTCAAAATTAAAGTGCCACCCCATCCACAGTCATGTATTTGTTTTTGGCTCTTAGTATTCCTAATTTCTCATGTGCCATATTTACTCTCACTCTTAAGTCATTTCCTCCTCCAAGCTTTTGTTGGCAAACTTTGGCATGCTTCTATCTGGAAAGGCTAGGACTCATTTCTGTTTTAAGAGCAAACAAATGGTGCCATTACTCCCTGCAAAAATCCCCTTGCTGAGCATGTTAATATTATGCTCTCAGCTTTTACTGAGGGCCATTCTAAGAAGCTATTATATGTGAATGTCTGTAACATCATCAGTTCCACTATTTATGCCATTCTCTATTACATAACTCACTATGACATCTACAAGGTCCAGAGGACTGAGCAACAGGTGAATATTCATTTCTCCTGATGGACTGAGACATTTTTAGCTATCAACAGATGGGATGCTATAACCAATTGTGTTTCTTTTTCTGCTTTGACTTTCTGGGAACTCAGAGATGAATGTAATGATAAATTTCAGGTACAGGTACTCTATTTGCCTAGATTTTTTGATATATCTATTTTTATTCTTATATCCAATATTTTCTTTTCCTAGTTTTCTTTTGTGTGTGTGTGTGTGTGTTTTGTGTCTTTTTTTCTTTTACATTTTTCCTTTACTTTCCTTCCTTCCTCTTCTCTCTTTCTTTGTCTATCATATAATACATGTGCATTCTTTGGATTCTATTTTGAATGCTTTTGGAAAGAATGTGTGGTATACATAAGAAATCAGAAATATTATTATTTGAATGAACACTGGAACTCTCAGAAAGCCCATTTAACCTGAGACTTCATATTTGTCAAGATGCTAGTTTTTGAGGTTTATTTATTTTTTAGTGTAGTAGTGAAATAAAATTAAGGGAGAAGAAAAGAAACAAAAGAAAGGGAAACAGCTCACAATCACTCAGGTTTTGTCTAAAAACATTTATACGTGCAGTTACTGCCTTACCTGACTCTATTCCAGCATTTATAAAATTGCAAGCATCAACTTCTGAAATAAACGTAAATCATCTTAGAATATACTTAAACCCAAACATAACTGAATAAATCAAACTGACACAAGAATAAAAATGGTTTCGTTACCACTGAGGTCTTCCTGAGACTCAGCCGATCAGTTCTTGTCCTAAAATAGGCCTCATCGAAGGAAGAGTGGCTCCCCTTCAGTTTCTCAGAGAGGTTCCTGTACAGGCGTTTGGCTGCGTTGGGAGATGAGGGAGCACTATGCTTTTTTGACTGACAGAGATGTAAATTTTGCATTTGTTGGGTCATTTTCACACAACAATTCCTAAGAAGAGGAAAGTCTGATGTTATATCTTTTACACCACAAATTGTAAGTTGACATATAATTTTATCATCTCCAGTCAGTATCTGGAATCCCAATACAATATTATTGCTGGTAGGGACCTTAGAGATTATCAGACCCCACTTTTTAATGTTTTAAATGAGAAAGCTGAAACCCAGAGGGAGGAAGTAGCTTATTCATGGCCACAGAGCTAATTGGTGGCAGGAATGAAATGACAACCTCCATTTACTATATAAACATATTCATTTACATACAGACATATATATGATTGAACCTCGACTCAAGTCTTTACTTCTCTATCCCAAGTGAGGAAGTGTCTCTCTGTAACCTAGGGGGTCTGTTCAATTCCTCTTGGGTATATACAACTGGGAGTTTTCTACTTACATGCCCCTAGATGCTGGCTTCTGTTGGGTATATAAGAAAGTGTGGCTCTGTCTCAGATGGACAGACACAAGTTAACTTCTGCATAGCCCCAATTTCTTGAGGTAGCAGTTAACTTGCATCTGTCCTCTGTCCATCTGAGGTTTGGTGAACTATCCCAGTACTCAGAAGCTTCGGGAATTTGTACCCATAGGCCCATCCCTGCTCACCTCAGATACCCTGGATGGGGTCCACCAAAGCACTCACTACTGGCGTTCTTCAATTAGTACTTGACTCTTGTTTCAGAAATCTCTAACGACATCCCCACCAATGTCACACCTGAAGTCAGTTTCCAGATCAGCCATGCCATTCAAAAGCCACCCACAATTACTTTGGGTATTGATCTTGAAATTTTGATGCTATCAAGGCTGTGGCTGCCTGGCAGGTGTATATGTATTGGATGAACAAAGGAATGAATAACTAGTCAAGGTAATTCTGTGCAAAGTGTCTCCCTGGTAGAGCCTCTGATGCACCGGGCCCAGCACTCTCTGGAGCATGTCACTGCCTTCTCACCACTTCCCCTCAAATGTTTTAAATTTAATTTTTAAAATTAGTACATAATAAATATACACATTTTGGGGTATATGTGATATTTTAGTACATTTATATAATTTACAAAGATCAAATCAGTGTAAATTCCTATCACTTTAAATATTTAGGAGCCTAGTATATAGGAAGACTCATAGTATCTAATATTTTTGTTGTTGTAGGCATTCAATTTAGAATAAATGAGTGCACATATGAGATTCTATTATATTTAATATACTAGAGCACTACCCAGAAAGTTAATTTCATCTTCATGCCTTTGAACTGGATTCCATGTCTGCCAGCACAAACTAACTTTGATTCACTTTGACTTTAAGAAATGGAGATTCATTTTCATTACGTTGTTAAATGTCCTCAGGCTTTTTGTTTGTTTGTTTGTTTTCTTTTTTTTTTTTTGATTTCCAGCTTTTAAGTTCATGGCTACATGTGCAGGATATGTAGGTTTGTTACACAGGTAAATGTATGCTATGGTGGTTTGCTGCACAGATTATCCCTTTACCTAGGTATTAAGCCTAGCATTCATTAGCTATTCCTGCTGATGCTCTCCCTCTCCCAGCCCGCAACCTCTGACGGGACCCAGTATGTGTTGTTCCTCACCATGTGTCCATGTGTTCTCATCATTCAGCTCCCACTTAAAAGTGAGAACGTGCAATATTTGGTTTTCTGTTCCTGCATTAGTTTGCTGAGGATAATAGCTTCCAGCTTCATCCATGTCCCTACAAAGAACATATCTCATTTTTTTTATGGCTACATAGTATTCCATGGTGTATATAAACCATATGTTCTTTATGCAGTCTATCATTGATGGGCATTTGGGTTGATTCTGTGTCTTTGCTATTGTGAATAGTGCTGCAGTGAACATATGCATACATGTATCTTTATAATAGAACGGTTTGTATTCCTTTGGGTGTATACCCAGTATTGGGATTGCTGGGTCAAATGATATTTCTGCCTTTAAGTATTTGAGGAATCACCATGCTGTCTTCCACAATCCTTGAACTAATTTACACTCCCACCAACAGTGTAAAAGTGTTTTTGTTTTCTCCACAATCTGGCCAGAATCTGTTGTTTTTTGACTTTTTAGTAATAGCCATTCTGACTGGTGTGAGATGGTATCTCATCGTGGATTTTATCTAATGATCAGTGATGTTGAGCTTTTTTGCATGTTTATTGGCCACATGTATATTTTCTTTTGAGAAGAGTCTGTTCATGTCTTTTGCCCACTTTTTAATGGGGTTGTTATTTTTTCCTGTAAATTTGTTCAAGTTCCTTGTAGATGCTGGATATTAGACCTTTTCAGATGCATAGTCTGCAAATATTTTGCCCATTCTGTAGGTTGTCTGTTCACTCTGACGATAGTTTCTTTTGCTGAGGCACCTTTTAAGTTTTGTCTGCAATTTCCTTCGAGACAAAAATACTTCCTAGATCCTTTTAAGGTGGTCCTACTTAGTCAGTCTTAGTGATGTCCAGGAGGCCCTACCCAGTTTTAGCTAAATGGACATATTTACATTTGGAAGGATGATGCAATGCATTGTCTGTAATGTATATGTATGTGCATGTTTTCATAAATCTTTAATGACCTTCTCAAAAGTAGAAATGGAAAGCGAGGTGATTTGGCATCTTTTTTTCTTCCATCTACAAATCCTTTACCTTTGATTCAATAGCAAATAGAGGGTTTTCTCTAACTTATTTTTTTCCATTCCCACAAAAATTCCAGATTCATATGCAAGCTGGCTCACATGGGGATTGCCTTAACTTCCTTCTTTCTGCCTTCTGTCTCTAGCTTTTTCCTTCAGCATTAATGCCCCAGTTCAAGCCATCTGTTTTCTCTACACCATTATTGTTCCCAAAATAACTCTACATTCTTTTGTATCTCCCACAATGCCCAGAAATCCAGTAAATAAATTCTTGTCTATTGATCAAATTCCAGCCACTTGCCCTCTAACTGATGACACCTACCCACATTGCCCCTTTTGTCTTTGCTCATCTCCCATCTGTTCCCTTCAGTCAACATAGGTTGACTTTCTCTGTCTCTCTGACTTCCTTCTCATCCTCCCCCAGCTGTCCCTTCCTTCCAGGCTATTCTGTAGCTGTTTCCACTCTTCTAGCTTCATCTATCATTATGTTTTCTTTTTCTACTCTATATTTAAAATTTTGTCAGATAAGATGGTGAGAAAGACAACTTTCTGTTATTTGTTATTACAAATATGCCCCTCCCAACAAATTGTACTCTTAAATTTTTACTCTTATGGAAAGAGACAAGCATTTGAGAATCAGTGTAGCTTTAGTTTTGGAATTTGGCAGGCCCAATTGGAATCTTGATATTGTTACCTGCAATCTATGTGACTTTGGGAATCTTATGTAAATTCTATGAGTTTATTTCATCATTTGTCAAAAGACATTTATCAAAACTCTTTTTTTCTAGAGTTGTGAAAATTAATCAGCAAATGAAAGGTACCTATTCTGTTTTGTGCATAGTATCCACTCAATAAAGAGTAGAAATTATTACATTAAGTATCTTTCTCAAAATAGAGACATCAAAGTATATCATAACAATTTAAATAGTTTTATTGCTTGTTTTAAATAATGTCTTGAAATTAATTTTATGTACTCAAGTAGAGACTTCCGTATGTTTGTTTATGGTAACATATAATAAAACAGATATAGGAAGTAGAAACTTCAAACTATTAGAGGGAAGGGTAGAATAAAGATTAATCTAAAATAATTTAAAAATTAAAAAATAAAAAACATAATAAACAGAAAATGTAAAATGAAGTCATAAGGTTAATGTCCTAATATTGGCTTTTCATAAACGATGAAATAAACTCAGGGAATTTAAATAAGGTGCCAAAAGTCACAGAGATTGTAGGTAACACTATCAGAATTCATTTGGGCCTGCCATTCCAGAACCAAAACTATAGGTTGAATATATCTGTGCTCACAACATATTCAAAAGTTTACTTTTCCTAATAAAAGACAAAGACTCTCCAACTGGAATTCCTAAAAAGCCATTTACAAATGGCACACCTAAATAAACATTTCACATAAAGATTGAAAATTAAAAAAAAATAGTATGTCAATGGGAATGGCAGAGAAAGGACCTCCAAAAGTCCTTTTCTCTATAAAAGCAAAGAGAACCATAGAAAATGGCTAAAATTAACTTTTCGGGATCTGGGAAGTTAACCAAAGGCTTGCAGCAATCCAGGATGTCTTTATTCAAGAAAATGGCTGAATTTAGTAAGAACAGCAAGCTTTGTGGCATTCTAACTTGCCCTGTTCCCATATTCTCCAGGTCTGTGTCAGTCTTGGAAACTGACAGTTTACATTCATGGTAAGAGCAGTGGCCTGTCCCATCAAGCTACCATTGACTTCCTTGGCAGAATTACAAAAAACTTATTTAAATTTCATCTAGAACCAAAAAAGAGCCCATATAGCCAAGACAATCCTAAGCAAAAGGAGCAAAGCTGGAGGTATCATGCTATCTGACTTCAAACTATACTACAAGGCTACAGTAACCAAAACAGCATGGTACTTGTACCAAAACAGATATATAGAACGATGGAACAGAACAGAGACCTCAGAAATAACACCACACATTTACAACCATCTGATTTTCAACAAATCTGACAAAAACAAGCAATGTGGAAAGGATTTCCTATTTAGTAAATAGTGCTGGGGAAACTGGCCAGTCATATGCAGAAAACAGAAACTGGACCCCTTCATTACATCTTATACAAAAATTAACTCAAGATGGATTAAAGACTTAAATGTGAAACCCAAAACCATAAAACACCCTAGAAGAAAATCTAGGCAATACCATTCAGGACATAGGCATGGGAAAAGACTTCACGACTAAAACACCAAAAGCAATTGCAAAAAAAGCCAAAATTGACAAATGGGAGCTAATCAAACTAAAGAGCTTCTGCACAGTAAAAGAAACTATCATCAGAGTGAAGCGGCAACCTAGAGATTGGGGGAAAATATGTGCAATCTGCCTCTCTGACAAAGGTCTAATATCCAGAATCTACAAGGAACTTAAATAAATTTACAAGACTACCAGAGTTGCTACATCATTAACAAAATGCTTAATTTTCAAGAAAACTATGCATGAACCATGCACAGAAACAAAAATTATGTCCCATACTGAGGAAATAAAGCAGTCAATAGAAATGATTCCTGCAGAATCCCAAATGCTGGACTTACTACACAAAGACTTTTAAATTAGCTATTTTAAATATGTTCAAAGAACTAAACCATACCCAAAGAAACCAAGAAAATTATGAGAATGATGTCTTGCCAAATAGAAAATACAATAAAGAGATAGAAATTATGAAACAAATCAAGAACCAAATAGAGATTCTAAAATTTAAAAGTACAAACAACCCCATCAAAAAGTGGGCAAAGGATATGAACAGACACTTCTTAAAAGAAGACATTTATGTGGCCAAAAAAAATATGAAAAAAAAGATTATCATCACTGGTCATTAGAGAAATGCAAATCAAAACCACAGTGACATACCATCTCATGCCATTTAGGATGGCAATTATTAGAAAGTCCTGAAACAACAGATGCTGGAGAGGATGTGGAGAAATAGGAACGCTTTTACACTGTTGGTGGGAGTGTAAATTCGTTCAACTGTCGTGGAAGACAGTGTGGTGATTCCTCAAGGATCTACAATCAGAAATATCATTTGACCCAGCAATCCCATTACTGGGTATATATCCAAAGGATTGTAAATCATTCTATGATAAAGACACATGCACATGTATGTTTATTGTAGCACTGTTTACAATAGCAGAGACTTGGAACCAACCGAAATGCCCATCAATGATAGGCTGGATAAAGAAAATGTGGCACATATACACCATGGAATACTATGCAGCCATAAAACATGTCCTTTGCAGGGACATGGATGAAGCTGGAAGCCATCATTCTCAGCAAACTAACACAGGAACATATAACCAAACACTGCATGTTCTCATTCATAAGGGGTTGAACAATGAGAACACATGGACACAGGGAGGGGAGCATCACACACGGGGGTCTGTTGGTGGGTGTGGCCAAGGAGAGGGAGAGCATTAGGACAAATACCTAAAGCATGCGGGGCTTAAAACTTAGATGATGAGTTGATAGGTGCAGCAAACCACCATGGCACATGTATACCTATATAACAAACCTGCATATTCTGCACATGTATCCCAGAACATAAAGTAAAACTAAAAAACAAACAAACAAACAGTAACCTGTCAGCCANAAAGAAAATGTGGCACATATACACCATGGAATACTATGCAGCCATAAAACATGTCCTTTGCAGGGACATGGATGAAGCTGGAAGCCATCATTCTCAGCAAACTAACACAGGAACATATAACCAAACACTGCATGTTCTCATTCATAAGGGGTTGAACAATGAGAACACATGGACACAGGGAGGGGAGCATCACACACGGGGTCTGTTGGTGGGTGTGGCCAAGGAGAGGGAGAGCATTAGGACAAATACCTAAAGCATGCGGGGCTTAAAACTTAGATGATGAGTTGATAGGTGCAGCAAACCACCATGGCACATGTATACCTATATAACAAACCTGCATATTCTGCACATGTATCCCAGAACATAAAGTAAAACTAAAAAACAAACAAACAAACAGTAACCTGTCAGCCACTGGAAGGGGGCAGAATGGGGTTGTAGCTCCTTTAAAACACCACTTCCAGAGAACTGTCATTATTTGACCTGTATGGGGGTTTTCTAGAAAACCCTACTTGCAAGGCTTATCTTTATTCACTCTGACTTAGAGCCTACCGAGGGCTAATAGCCTTTTCTTTTTTTTTTTTTTTTTTTTTGTTGTTGTTGTTGTTGTTGTTGCTAGGGTTTTTTCCCCCCAAAAACAAAGATTAGTAATTGTTTAACAATAATTTAACTATGTTAGATGGGGAATTAGATGTCCACAGAGGGCTTTGAAAAACTCTGTCATTTTCCTGAGAATCTAACAGACTACAGGGCTGGGAGCATGCTCAGAAAAGACCTGAGAACACCCTAAAATCTCATCTCTCTCTGACTTCATGGCTCTGCAAGCAGGAAGTGAAGACTAAGGTGGTATTTTCAGCTGCCTGGCTGAGTACTGAAGGTGTGCCTCAACACACACATGCAGAGCTCTTCAGCAAAAACTAGGATGCTTATCAGTTCTAGGCATTTAAGGAAATTCTGTTCAATCATTAACTCACCACTAAGTTAACCAAGTAGTGACTTCAGTGGCCACATATAACAAAAAAAATACAGGTTTTACAAATTTAATTCTGAAAAATCATTAAACAACAATGAACACTGGGGAGGAGGGGTAGTTTCCAGAGTTGCTACATCATTAACAAAACGCTTAGTTTTCAAGAAAACTATGCATGAAGCATGCACAGAAACAAAAATTATGTCCCATACTGAGGAAATAAAGCAGTCAATGGAAATGATTCCTGCATAAGCCCAAATGCTGGACTTGCTACACAAAGACTTTTAAATTAGCTATTTTAAATATGTTCAAAGAATTAAACCATACCCAAAGAACTAAAGAAAATTGTGAGAATGATGTCTTGCCAAATAGAAAATATAATAAAGAGATAGAAATTATGAAACAAATCAAGAACCAAATAGAGATTCTAAAATTTAAAAGTACATTAATTGAAATGAAAAATATACTCTACAGCAGATTTGAGCAGGCAGAGGAAAGAATCACAAACATAAAGACAGATCAATCGAGATTATCCAGTATGAAGAGTGAAAAAAATATGAAGAAAAGCGAAGAGTGCAGTGATCCTTGTAACACTGTCAAGTGTACCAACATACAAATAATATGAGTCCCAGGACAAGAAGAGAGGTATAGAAAGGCTATATGAAGAAATAATGGTCAAAATATCCCCCAATTTAAGTATGTATCCATAGGCTCAATGAGCATTAAGTAGAATAAACTCAAGGAGAGCCACACCTAGATACATCATAAACAAACCATTAGAAGCCAAAGCATAGAGAGAATGTTAAAGATAGCAAGAGAGAAAAGATTCATCACATTCAAAGCATCCTCAAAAAGATTAACATTTTCACCAAAAATCAAAGGGGCCAAAAGGAAGCGGTATGACATAATCAAAGTGATGAACAAAAGACTGTCAAGAATTTCTCTACCTAACAAAATGACACTTTAAAAATAAAGAGGAAATTAAGATACTGCCAGATAAACAAAAATTTTGATACTATACCTACTCTACAATAAACATAAACAAGACTCCTTCAGGTTGAAATGAAAGGACACTAGATAGTAATACAAATTCACATGAAGAAAGATAAAGCATTGAGCAATGACACATATAGACTCAAAATAAAGGGATGGAGGAAAAGCTACCAAACAAATGGAAAACAGGAAAAAGCAGAAGTTGCAATCTTAGTCTCTGGCAAAACAGACTTTAAACCAACAAAGAACAACCACAACAACAAAAACCAAGGACATTACATAATGGTAAAGGGTTCAATTCAGCAAGAAGGTCTAACTATCCCAAATATACATGCACCCAACACAGGAGCACTCAGATTCATAAAGCAAGTTCTTAGAGACCTTCAAAGAGACTTTGCTTCCACACAGTAACAGTGGGAGATTTTAACACCCCACTGATAATACAAGACAGATTATCAAGACAGAAAATTAACAAAGATGACCAGAACTCAACACTGGAACACTGGAACTCTCCACACCAAAACAACAGAATATATATTTTTCTAATTGCCACATGGTACCTACTCTAAAATCGGTCACATAATTGGAAGTAAAACACTCCTTAGCAAATGCAGAACTGAAATCATATCAAACAATCTCTTGGACCACGTTGCAATCAAATTAGAACTCAAGACAAAGAGATTCACTCAAAACCATATAATTACATGGAAATTGAATAACATGCTCCTGAATGGCATTTGGGTAAATAATTAAAATAAGGCAGAAATCAAGAAGTTCTTTGAAACTAATGAGAACAAAAATACAATGTACCAGAATCTCTGGGACACAGTTCAGGCAGTGTTAAGATGGAAATTTACAGCACTTAGTGCCCCCTTCGAAAAGTTAGATCTCAAGTTAACAACTTAACATCACAACAAAAAGAACTAGAGAACCAAGAGCAAACAAATCCCAAAGCTAGCAGAAGACAAGAAATAACCAAAATCAGAGCTTTGCTTAAGGAAGTAGAGACATGGAAAACCATTCAAAAGATAAATTAATCCAGGAGTAAGGTTGTTGAAAAAAATAATAAAATAGATAAACCATTAGCCAGAATAATAAAGAAGAAAAGAGAGAATATTCAAATAAACACAATCAGAAATGATAAGGGGGATATTACCAATGACCCCGTAGAAATACAAACAACTATTAGAGAATATGATAAACACCTCTATGCACATAAACTAGAAAATCTAGAAGAAATGGATAAATTCCTGGTCACATACACTCTCCCAACACTAAACCAAGAAGAAATTGAATCATTGAAGAGGCCAATAATGAGTTCTGAAATTGATGCAGTAATAAATAGCCTACCAACCAAAAAAAGCCCAGGGCCAGATGGAGTCACAGCTGAATTCTACCAGATGTACAAAGAAGAGCTGGTATCATTCCTACTGAAACTATTCCAAAAAATTTCAAAGGAGGGACTTTTCCCTAACTGATTCTATGAGGCCAGCATCACCCTGATACCAAAACCTGGCAGAGATACAGTAAAAAAGAAAACTTTAGGCCAATGTCCTTGATGAACATTGATGCAAAAATCCTCAACAAAATGCTGGCAAACTGAATCCACGAGCACATCAAAAAGCTTATCCACCACGATGAAGTAGGCTTCATCCTTGGGATGCAAAGTTGGTTCAACATATGCAAATCAATAAATGTGATTCATCACATAAACAGGACTAAAGAAAAAAAGCTGCATGATTATCTCAATAGATGAAAAAAAGACTTTTGATAAAATTCAACATCTCTTCATGTTAACAACTCTCAATAGGTGCTGAAGGAACATACCTCAAAATAACAAGAGCCATGTATGATAAACCCACAGCCAACATCGTACTGAATGGGCAAAAGCTGGAAGCATTTCCCTTGAAAACCGGCATAAGAAAAGGATGCCCTCTCTCACTACTCCTATTCAACATAGCACTGGAAGTTCTGGCCAAGGCAATCAGGCAAGAGAAAGAAAGAAAGGGCATTCAAATAGGAAGACAGGAAGTCAAACTATCCCTGTTTGCAGATGATATGATCTTATATCTAGAAAATCCCACAGTCTCAGCCCAAAATCTTCTTAAACTGATAAACAACTTTAGCAAAGTCTCAGGATACAAAATCAATGTGCCAAAACTACTAGCATTCCTATATACCAACAACAGTCAAGCCAACAGCCAAAACAGAAATCTACTCCCATTCACAACTGTCGCAAAAAGAATAAAATACCTAGGAATTCTGCTAACTAGGGAGGTGAAAGATCTCTACAAGGAGAACTAAAACCACTGCTCAAATAAATCAGAGATGACACAAACAAATGGAAAAACATTCCATCCTCATGGATAGGATGAATCAATATCCTGAAAATGGCCATACTGCCCAAAGCAATTTATAGATTTAATGCTATCCCTATTACACTACCATTCACAATCTTCCCAGAACTAGCAAAAACTATTTTAAAATTCATATGGAACCAAAAAAGAGCTCGAATAGTTAAGACAATCCTAAGCAAAATGAACAAGGCTGGAGGCAGCACACTACCCAACTTTGAGCTATAATACAGGGCTACAGTAATCAAAACAGTGTGGTACTGGCACAAGAACAGAGACATAGACCAATGGAAAAGAATAATGAACCCAGAAATAAGACTGTGCACCTACAACTATCTGATCTTCGACAACACTGATAAAGACAATAGGGAAAGGATTCCCTATTCAATAAATGGTGCTGGGATAACTGGCTAGACATAAGCAGAAGATTGAAACTGGAACCCTTCCTCACACTATATATAAAAATTAACTCAAGATAGATTAAAGACTTAAATGTAAATTCCAAAACTATTTAAAAAACCCTGGAAGACAACCTAGCTATGCCACTTAGGACATAGGCATGGGCAAAGATTTCATGATGAAGATGCCAAAAGCATTTGCAACGAAAGCAAAAACTGACAAGTGGGATCTAATTAAACCAAAGAGCTTCTGCACAGCAAAAGAAACTATCAACAGAGTAAACAGACAACTTACAGTAAAAGAGAAATTTTTTGTAAACTATACATCTGACAAAGGTCTAATATCCAGCATCTAAAAGGAACTTAAACAAATTTACAAGAAACAACCACATAAAAAAGTGGGCAAAGGGCATGAACAGACACATTTTCTTCAAAAGAAGACATACATGCAGCCAACAATCATATGAAAAAAGCTCATCATTACTAATCATTAGAGAAATACAAATCAAAACCACAATGAGATACCATCACACACTAGTCAGAACAGCTACTATTAAAAAGTCAAAAAATAACAGATGCTGGCAAGGTTGTGGAGGAAAAGGAACACTTATACACTGTTGGTGGGAGTGTAAATTAGTCCAGCCATTGTGGAAAACAGTGTGGTGATTCCTCAGAGACCTAAAGACAGAAATACCATTTGACTCAGCAATCCCAATACTGTGTATATAACCAAAAAAATATAAACCATTCTATTATAAAGACATACATGCATATGTTCATTGCAGGACTATTCACAGTAGCAAAGATAGGGAATCAATCTAAATGTCCATCAATGATAGACTGAATAAGGAATATGTGGTACATATATACCATGGAATACTATGCAGCTATAAAAAGAACAAGATTTTGACCTTTGCAGGGACGTGGGTGGAGCTGGAGCCCATTATCCTTAGCAAACTAACACAGGAATAGAAAACCAAATGTTGCATGTTATCACTTATAAGTGAGAGCTAAATGATAAGAACACATGGACACATAGAGGGGAACAAGAGATACTGGGGCCTTTCAGAGGGTGAAGGGTGGGAAGAGGGAGAGGATCAGGAAAAACAACTAATGGGTACTAGGCTGAATACCTGGGTGATGAAATAATCTGTACAACAAAACCCGATGACAAAAGTTTACCTATGTAACAAACCTGCACTTGTACCCCTGAACTTAAACCAAAGTTAAAAAACAGAAAGCACTGAGAAGGAAATTATACAGACAAATATAAAATACAGTATAAATATAAAGACGGCATAAACTTATCTTTTATTTTTGTATTTTTTTCTCCTTTCTGATTTAAATGACAATGAAATGGAAATGAAATCAAGAAAACAATTTAATTTACAATAACATCAAAAAGATTAAAATACTTAGAAATAAATTTAACGAAAGAAGTAAAAAACTAATTTTCAGAAAATACAAAACATCATTGAAATAAATTAAGAAAAATATAAACAAATGGAAAGACATTCTTTGTTCACGGATTAGAAGCCTTGATATTGCCCACCCAATGGGAGGCACTGACTGGAAATTGGAGAGTCAGGCAGTGGTATTTACCCCTCTTCATCGGTGGGGTATCCCTTTCAATTCAACTTATTTCTTCTGCATTACAGAAATTGCTTCCTCCTTTTGTCCCTGCAGGCTTTACCATTCCTTACTGGTTTTCACTAACTTGCCCATTCTTTTGTAAGTGTTCTTATTAATAACCTCCCCTCTGTTCTTCTGTTTGAAAGCACTGTATGATTCTTGCTGGGATCTTGAATAATACATCATATAATCCCTATAACATCCATAAGAGTTTCTTGAAATGGATAGCAACAGTACTCTTTGCAACTTTAAACTGAACTGAAAAAAAAATACTCAAGTGTTAAATAAATATAAGGTGGGTAAAATAAATACGGAGTCCTTTAAAAAGACTGGACAAGGAAACTGTATCTGTTGTGTTAAATATGGGATATCACTCTTAAGAGAGCATTCCTCATTAGCCATTTTCACTGAAAAACTCACAGGTTGAAGTCTATCATTACATTTTATTCCATTCTTTTTTTTTAAATTACACTTTAAGTTCTAGGGTACATGTGCACAACGTGCAGGTTTGTTACATAGGTATGTATGCGCCATGTTGGTTTGCTGCACCCATTAACTCATCATTCACATTAAGTATCTCTCCTAATGCTATCCCTCCCCCAGCCCCCCACCCCATGACAGGCCCTGGTGTGTGATGTTCCCCGCCCTGTGTCCAAGTGTTCTCATTGTTCAATTCCCATCTATGAGTGAGAACATGTGGTGTTTGATTTTCTGTCCTTGTGATAGTTTGCTGAGAATGATGGTTTCCAGCTTCATCTATGTCCCTGCAGAGGACATGAATTCATGCTTTTTTATGGTTGCATAGTATTCTATGGTGTATATGTGCCACATTTTCTTAATCCAGTCTATCATTGATGGACATTTGGGTTGGTTCTGAGTCTTTGCTATTGTGAATAGTGCTGCAATAAACATACGTGTGCATATGTCTTTATAGTAGCATGATTTATAATCCTTTGGGTATATACCCAGTAATGGGATCGCTGGATCAAATGATATTTCTAGTTCTAGATCCTTGAGGAATCGCCACACTGTTTCCACAATGGTTGAACTAGTTTACACTCCCACCAACAGTGGAAAACATTCCTATTTTTCCACATCCTCTCCAGCATCTGCTGTTTCCTGATTTTTAAATGATCGCCATTCTAACTGGTGTGAGATGGTATCTCACTGTGGTTTTGATTTGCATTTCTCTGATGACCAGTGATAATAAGCATTTTTTCATGTGTCTGTTGGCTGCATAAATGTCTTCTTTTGAGAAGTGTCTGTTCACATCCTTTGCCCACTTTTTGATGGTGTTGTTTGTTTTTTTCATGTAAATTTGTTTAAGTTCTTTGTAGATTCTGGATATGAGCCCTTTGTCAGATGGGTAGATTGCAAAATTTTTCTCCCATTCTGCAGGTTGCCTGTTCACACTGATGGTAGTTTCTTTTGCTGTGCAGAAGCCCTTTAATTTAATTAGATCCCATTTGTCAATTTTGGCTTTTGTTGCCATTGCTGTTGGTGATTTAGTCATGAAGTCCTTGCCTGAGCACCCAGATTCATAAAACAAGTCCTTAGAGACCTACAAAGAGACTTAGACACCCACACAATAATGATGGGAGATTTTAACACCCCATTGTCAATAGTAGACAGATCGGTGAGACAGAAGGTTAACAAGGATATCCAGGACTTAAACTCAGCTCTGCACCAAGCGGACTTAATAGACATCTACAGAACTCTCCACTCAAAATCAACAAAATATACATTCTTCCAAGCACCACATCGCACTTATTCCAAAATTGACCACATAATTGGAAGTAAAGCACTCCTCAGCAAATGTAAAAGAACAGAAATCACAAAAAAGTGTCTCTCAGAGCACAGTGCAATCAAATTAGAACTCAGGATTAAGAAACTCACTTAAAACCACACAACTATATGGAAATTAAACAACCTGCTCCTGAATGACTACTGGGTAAATAACGAAAGGAAGGCAGAAATAAAGATGTTCTTTGAAACCAATGAGAACAAAGACACAATGTACCAGAATCTCTGGGACACATTTAAACCAGTGTGCAGAGGGAAATTTGTAGCACTAAATGCCCACAAGAGAATGCAGGAAAGATCTAAAATCAACACCCTAACACCACAATGAAAAGAACTAGAGAAGCGAGAGCAAACACATTCGAAAGCTAACAGAAGGCAAGAAATAAGTAAGATCGGAGCAGAATTGAAGGAGATAGAGACACAAAAAACCCTTCAAAAAAAATCAATGAATCCAGGAGCTGGTTTTTTGAAAAGATCAACAAAATTGATAGACTGCTAGCAAGACTAATAAAGAAGAAAAGAGAGAAGAATCAAATAGACGCAATAAAAAATGATAAAGGAGATATCAGCACTGATCCCACAGAAACACAAACTACCATCAGAGAATACTATCAACACCTCTATGCAAATAAACTAGAAAATCTAGAAGAAATGGATAAATTCCTGGACACATACACCCTCCCAAGACTAAACCAGGAAGAAGTTGAATCTCTGACTAGACCAATAACAGGCTCTGAAATTGAGGCCATAATCAATAGCCTACCAA
>NW_016805645.1:1170000-1200589 GCF_001698545.2 Rhinopithecus bieti
GAAGGACCTCTTCAAGGAGAATAACAAATCTCTGCTCAATGAAATAAAGGACACAAACAAATGGAAGAACATTCCATGCTCATGGTTAGGAAGAATCAATATCGTGAAAATGGCCATACTGCCCAAGGTAATTTATAGATTCAATGCCATCCCCATCAAGCTACCAATAACTTTCTTCACAGAATTGGAAAAAAACTGCTTTAAAGTTCATATGGAACCAAAAAAGAGCCTGCCTTGCCAAGACAATTCTAAGCAGAAGGGAAAAAGCTGCAGGCATCATGCTACCTGACTTCAAACTATACTACAAGGCTACAGTGACCAAAACAGCATGGTACTAGTATCAAAACAGAGATATAGACCAATGGAACAGAACAGAGGCCTGAGAAATAACACCACACATCTACAACCATCTGATCTTTGACAAACCTGACAAAAACAAGCAATGCGGAAAGGATTCCCTACGTAATAAATGGTGTTGTAAAAGCTGGCTAGCCATATGTAGAAAGCTGAAACCGGATCCATTCCTTACACCGTACACAAACATTAATTCAAGATGGATTAAAGACTTAAATGTTAGACCTAAAACCATAAAAATCCTAGAAGAAAACCTAGGCAATCCCATTCAGGACATTTTATTTTATTCTTTATGGTGGTCTTAAGCACAGTATTAAAAGTATGACTCTGATATAAGGTTGATTGAACTTTACGTTTTAGCTTTTTAACTTATTAACTATATGACCTTGAGCAACTCTGATATAAGGTTGATTGAACTTTATGTTTTGGTTTTTTAACTTATTAACTATATGACCTTGAGCAACTTACTTAGCTTTCCTGAACCTCAATTTCCTCATAATTAATATTATTCCTCACGTTAATAGTAATAGTCATGTATTGTCCAAAAAGG
The DNA here is from genome assembly GCF_001698545.2 of Rhinopithecus bieti. NCBI lineage: Eukaryota > Metazoa > Chordata > Mammalia > Primates > Cercopithecidae > Rhinopithecus > Rhinopithecus bieti. The sequence continues at coordinate 1,170,905 of NW_016805645.1, forward strand.
GATATCAGAATTTTAAATGAGCAAATACATATACATTGTTTAGTAGCATGCTGGAAAAAATAGGTGTTCAATAAATATTAGTTATTACCTTTTAACAGGTCTTTTGAGGTATAATTAACATAAAATAAACTGCATGTTTTAAAAAGTACAATTTGATTAGCTTTGACATAAGTGTTCACTCATGAAACCACTGTCACAATCAAGATAAAGAACATATACATTATTCTCAAAAGTTTCTTTGTGTCTTTTTGTAATCTTTTCCCCACTCTCCTGATTGGTCAAAGGTGGGCTGTTCTCTACAACTTGGCTATAGGACGAGGCTTTAGGAGATATTAGCTAGGAGACTACCTTTTATGGGAATGTTAATTTCTAGTTTTACATTTTCTTTTTCTGCATGATAATAATGTATCCTAAAATATTTAATAAATGCCATGTTAAATGTTACAGCCTACCAAACCTTTAAGGAATGATACCAATTCAACACACAACTCTTCCAAAAATTTGGCTTCATTTTCAAGGCTAGTACTGCCCTGATACTAAAACCAGGAAAAAGGCAAGACATGAAAACAAAGGTATGGACCAATGTCTGTCATGAACATGGAGGCAAAAAATTTCAACAAAATGTTAGCAAATTAAATCCAGCAATGTATATTATAAAAAGGATAATGCATCATGACTAGCCAGGGTTCATTCCAAGAAGGCAAGGTTAGTATAACATTTATCTACCCATTAATGTCAATGTAATTTAATACATTAAAAGAGAGGATAAGGAGGAAAAACTATATGATCATGTCTATGGATTCATAAAAAGCATTTGGATTTCATAATATACATTTATTCATGGTAAAAAATTTTACAGGAATGGAAGGGAACTTCTTCAACCTGATTAAGATAATCTTTTAAAACCTATAACCAATATCATACTTACTGAGTAAAGATTAAGCTCTTCTAAGATCAGAAACAAAGCAAAAATATCCACTCCTACTTTTTCTACTGTATTGGGCATCCTAGCCAGTGAAGTAGGGCAAGGAAAATAAGTCAAAGACCTATATATTGGAAAGAAAGAAGTGAGATAGTCTTCATTTGCAGACGACATGAAAGTTTACATAGAATAATCTGATAAATCTACAAAAATCCACTTATGAAAAGCCTGGATGCTGAACATGACATGATATTAAATAATGAAATTAAAGAAGAGCTATATATGTATATACACAATGTGTACGTGTATACACACACACACACACATACCTTGCTCATGGATTGGAAGACTAGGTATTGTTAAAGTGTCAGTTCTTCCAAACTGACCTATATATTCCATGCAATCTCAATCAAAATCCTAGCCGGCTTTTTATTTTAGTAGAAATTGACAAGCAGATTCTCAAATTTTTATAGAAATGGAAAGGATCTAAAATAGCCAAAACAATTTTGAAAAAGAAGAACAAAGTTGGAAGTTGTGATTTCAAAACTTCCTATGAAGCTACAGTAATTAAGACATATAGGATTGGATTAAGGATAGCCATATAGATAAAGACAATACCATAAAGATAGAAATATAGATGAATGAAACAGAATAGACAACCTGGAAACAACCTATACATATATGATCAATTCATTTCTGAAAAAGGTGTCAAGGTAATTCAATAGGGAAAATGATAATCTTTCCAACAAATTGTACTGAAACAATGGTATATCCATACCAAACAATTTAAAAACCCTCAATCCCTATTTCACATCATATACAAAAATTAACCTAAAATAGATGATCCTAGACCTAAATGTAAAAGCTAAAACTATAAAATGTTTAGAAGAAAACATAGGAAAAAAATCATACAGTAGCCTGGAGAATGCAGGTCCAAAATGAGGAGTAGCCTGTGCAGAGTGGAGCCTCCTCACATTGGCTTCACAACCACCTGTTCCCTGGGCTTTGCTGCTTACATAAGCAGAGAGCCTCGATTGCCACCATCATCCTGTCTCCTAACACTACCAGCTGTCTCAGGTAGGGGGCGTGTTTTGACATGGCCCCCATCATGCTGGTTGTGACAGTAGCTGCAGCAGCCCTGACCCATCAAGACCCACGGAGGCCTTAGCTTTGCTTGTGGCTACCCTAAGAGACTAACACCACTAAAATGGAGAAAATTGGACCGGTGAGACACAGGAGACTTTCAGTAGCCTGTAGATAATTTCCTCTCTATTCCTTGTTGTAGATTGTTCTGAGGGCTACCTGGAAGCCAATGCATACAAAAGAACAACAAGATGTGTCTTCTTGTGAGGCAATTGCTATTTCAGTTACAGCCACCTTTGTTTTCCTTTCTTCCTTGACTCACTTCCCTTTTTTCTTCACTCTTGATGCCCTGAGGTTGTATGTCAATATCCAATATATCATTTGCAATTGGCTTTACCTTAAGTTTTGTTTGTACATGCTAAAACAAGATATAACAATAACTCTCTGAGGAAATAGCTACTTTTAACTATATTCTCATTTTACTGAGGCCCAGAGAGGTTAGCTAACCTGTCCAAGATGTTACAGCCAGTAAATGGAGCAGCAGGATTTGAACTCTGGCTCCAAAGTCCATGCTTATAACAACTCTGCTATTATTAATTCTAAGGGACCTTGATCTGGCTGCCTGTCAGCTTCATCTTCCTAGATCTTGATTCTGAAGTCAAGACTTCTTACCATGTTGCGAGTCCTGACACCTCCAGAGGTCATGTTTCACTGGAGCTTGGGTTGTGGGACTTTCTCAGCATATTTGTACTGTGACAAAAGATCTGAGCCAGTCTGGATGAGAAGCAGTGGTAAGACACAGCATATTCAAAATAGGAGTTCTAACCATGTTTGACAGCTGGGTAGACAGATATAGTCAGTGAGAGGGACATTTCTGACCGGGAAAAGATTGCTCTTCTAGCTGTGATGTGAACTAGGGGACCTTAAGCCTTCAACCTGCCTGTGACTAGGCAGAAAAGGAAGTTAGACTCTTTCCATTCCCCGCCTGCTGTTAACATAACAGGTGTGTCTTTTAGTGTGAAAGGGTGGCCAATTCTATTACAATGATGACACAGAATGGAAGCCACTTTTCTAGTTCCTGTGCCCTTTAATGTATATATATTAAGTGACAAGTTTTGAAAAGTCAGCTGTAACTCCATGTCAAGAGGAACACTATTTTTGATGTATGAAAGCATTTGTTTATGAAGAAGAGGATAGAAAGACGATTAGTATTGATTCTACAGTTCATCAAGTACTTATGGATGATCTACTTTGTAACCTGTATCCTGTGATAGACCCAAGGGATTGAAAGTAAGTAAGACAGTATCCCACATAGGGTAACCAACTGTTTTAGTTTGTTCAGGACTGAGAGAGTGTTTCCAGGATGCAGAACTTTCAGAGCTAAAACTGGGACAGTCCTAGGGAAATTGAAATGAGCTGGTTACCCTACGTGTTCCCAAGGAGCTCATAGGCTAGAAAGGTAGTCAATTATGCAAATGCATAGCTATGCAATAGTGTGGTATGTGAAATTATGGACTAATAATACTAGCTTATATTTCTTGATATGGCTTGACTGTGTCTCCAGTCAAATTTCACCCTGAATTGTAATAATCCCCACATGTCAAGGGCAGGACTAGGTGGAGATAATTGAATCATGGGGGCGGTTTCCCCCATACCATTCTCATGGTAGTGAATAAGTCTCATGAGATCTGATGGTTTTTTAAATGGGAGTTCCCCTGCACAAGTGCTCTTGCCTGTTGCCATGTAAGATGTGTCTTTGCTTCTCCTTTGCCTTCTGCTATGATTGTGAGTCCTCCACAGCCATGTGGAACTGTGATTCCATTAAACCTCTTTACTTCATAATTACCCAGTCTTACCTTTATAAATTTCCTTTAGTAGCAATGTGAAAACAGACTAATACACTTCTATAACACTTTCTATGAGCCAAGTGCTATTTAGAATAACGCATGTCTTAGTCCCTTCAGGCTGCTATAACCAAATACCACAAACTGTGTGGCTTATAAACAGTACACATTTATTTCTCACAGTTCTGGAGACTGGAAAGTCCAAGACCAAGGCATCCAGAAGATTTGGTGTCTGGTGAGGGCTGACTTTCTGGTTCAAAGACAGAACTCTCTTGCTGTATCTTCACATGGTAGAAGGAACTAGTTAGCTCTCTGGGGATGCGCACTAACTTCAATGATGAGGGGTATGACCTAATACCTTCCTGAAGGCCTCAGTTCCTAATACCACCACCTTGGGGGTTAAGATTTCAACATTTGGCTTTGGGAGAAACATAAGCATTCAGTGTGTTGCAGTGTTTTTACATGTATTAACTTATTGAATCCCATCACAGCCATGTGGAGGAAGGACTATTAGTATCTCCATTTTACATAGCTAGAAATTGAGGCACTACTAAAGGGTAGTAAATCTGGGATTCAAATCTAGGCAGTATGAGTCTAGATTTGAGATCTTAACCTCTAAACACTTCTCTCAATAAACCTAAGACATAGAAGTAGCACAGAGGGGTGAGTGATGAACTTTCTGGGTGACAGGATGTGGTCATTGGATAAGAGGTGGTGAGAAAATGGGTTAGAGAAGGAGATGCCTGAGGATTTTGAATGATGAATGAGGAATTAACTAGCAGGAAGGGCAAAAGGGGCATTCTAGGAATAATAGTTCAGGTTAGGATATAGAGATGGGAAACATCATAGTGACATTGGTAAGTCAGTGCCAGTGAGGGTCCCCATGAAATTTTTCTGGGCTCTGACACTCACGGTGGTGCATTTCATCAACCATGCCAGGACATTTGGAAAGAAGCCCAAAGAGGTAGCAGGGCCAGACCACCAAAGGACCCTTATGCCACGATAAGAATCATAGACTTTAACCTGTACCCAACAGGGCAGCACTGGAGACTTTGAAGTAAAAATTGAGATTTGCTTTTTTAGAGAATTGCTCTGGTAGCAACTAGAGGATTGCTGGAAAGGGGAGAGATGTAGGAACAGTGGTGGGGGACAACCAAGTATGAAGCTCTTAAAAAATTACCCCATGAGAGCTGGCGACTTCAACTAAAGCTTGTGGCAGTGGGGATGGAGTGGGCTGGACGGATTCAAAGGACGAAGGACATAAAATGGACTAAATTTTGTTAGTGATCGGATGAAGGGGCTAGAGAGATCAGGAAACCCAGTGATAAATTCTGTGATAAATTAGCTGACTGGGCGAATGATAGTCACCCTCCCCGCCTTCCCCACACTTTTTTTTTTTTTTTTTTTAAAGGAACATAGGCAGAGAAGTGAGTTTAGAAAGGGAAAAGATAGTGAGTTTGGTTTTCCACAGTGTGACTCTCAAAAGCCTATAGGAAATTTAGATGGTATTGTCTAATCCAGATATTCCATAAAAGAAGGAAATAACTTGCCTGAAGGGTACTTATTTTTCTGATGAAGAGTGAAATAATAATTATAAGTGAAGTTCTTAGAGACAGGTATGAAGCAAACACAAAGCAGAATAATTAATAGAATACTAATTCCACATCCTTTGGGTTATCTTTGAAGTAGAAAAAAATTAATACACTCATTTATCATAAAGTATCAGTGGCTTACTTTACTATTTCCTCTAGAAATGTTTGAATTTTATAAAAAAGATATCAATACTTAACTGAATCTCTGATGAAAGAATTTCAGGTGCCCTAATACAAAGAGATGGGAAAAATTTTGGGGGGTGGAAATAAGCCTTCTAGAGGTTCTCAAATCATAGTACATTGGCAGCTGCTAATTCCAAATTTATGGGTACAGGAGCAATTTGAGCAGCTGAAAGTTGCCATAGTTCTATAATACACGGATTATACCCATACCTGAACTACCCTCTGAAAAAAAATACTTCCATGTTTGTTTCAAAACATTGATGATCTTTAGGATCTTGGGGTTATAAGTATAGCAAGTCAGTTATCACTAATCAATATTTTAAAAAATCCTATTTATTTACATGACCTATTTATTTGAATTTGAATTTTTTTAACATCACTTCTCAGCTCCTTTCTCCTCTTCTAATTCCCTAAGTGTGACCATGCTTCCTTCAGAGTGTTCTGGATCTCTTAGATGAGGAAAGGGACATGGATCCCCTTATCCTCACATAAACTCTCATCTGTGTATTTCTGATGAATGACCCCTGGATTAAAGTACATGAACAATGATCTTGAATACTTAATGCACCATTTAACAAAAGAACCTAAAGTAGTATCTCATGAGTACATTAATTGAGCTTAGCATGTCTTCTTTGAAACAATTAGGAATAGAAGGAATGGCAAAACAGAGATCCACAGAGGCTAAGGAAATTTCCAAAAGACATATCTTTAATCTGGGACCCAGCACAAATATGCGGCTATCCTGACATCTCACCAGTCTTGCAACCAGTAGGCAATTCGGTCTCCTTGCTGTTAGAATGCCATCATTTGTGAAATGGCCAAATCACCTGGGAGAATGACCTTGGCTCTTGTGATTGAGTGGCTTGGAGATCCTTTCCACCAGGCAAAACTTCACCCATCTCTCCAGTTTCCTAACTTTGGTTTTTATTTAGAGAAACATGCTGCTCACTGTTCTGACATCATTCATCTTTGTCAGCACCCAAGGCCACAACTTTGTCTGAACAGCCAGAGATACAGTACTCTATCTCTACTGCAGATAGAGTACACCAAAGACATTAAACTCTATATGACACTTATATGGACTCTGAATTCACCAGAGATGGATTGATGCTGCCATAAAGCCTTGGGGTAGCCAGGCAAACAAAAGACTAAGGAGACTGGTGGGGGCGGGGACGGTGGTAAGAAAAGCAAGATCTTTCTACATTCACTTTCTCTCTCTGCTGAGGTTGGCCTATATCTTATTTAGAAAATGAAGAAACCAAGTGAGTATGGGGATTTTTGGAGCCCAGTACAGAAGCAAACTCAGCCTTGATTATCAGTGGAGCTCCTGATGACTCTGACCAGGCCAATGATCAGCGCGGGTAACTGGATACTTAGAACATCCCACTTTGAACCCAGTGCACCTCATCAACCCTATATCTTTTATGAAATAAAGAAAAGACTTAAATAACATAGATGCAAAAGTAGTGGTGGATCAAGCAAGGGTTTAAACACATGTCCATTGATTCCTTTGGCAGATATCCTCAGTATCACAGTCATAATGTTATTTATGGGCACGCTCACCCAGGATGAACAGAGTGCTAGCATTCCGCTCTGCTTGCCCAGTCTGAAAACTGGATTAAAGACAGTAATATATCTGGGTTTGCATTCAGGATTATCAGCACGATGGAACTCATCTTTACCTGACCCAACAGGTGTTTTGTTAGGGACTCAGGAACCTGACTGGAAAATAATTTTACACAAAAAAACAGTAATGTATTTTTCATAGCTAATGCTAATCAGTTATGCAAGCACTTAATGTGATTAAGCTTCCTGCAAATAAAATGCCCAATTATCAGAAATGGGGCTTCCCTACCCCCGTCCTGTCTCTCCACAGGGACGTGTATGTACAATTGCAGACCACTATGTGTGTGTGTGTGTGTGCCCGTGTGTATTCTTCATGGACCACCTGCAGCTAACTTCGGAGGATGCAGATTTTTAAGTTTTATTTAAGCCACAGCAACACATACACACATTAAAAATAATCAGCGACTAAGAAAGCCCCATATTCATATGAAGAAAGACAACAATAAATTTGACTTACCAGTTTATGCTGTTTGAGGCAGCAGAGGAACAAGTTGTTGGTAATTGTCCAGTGCTTTCATTCAATAAATCACATTGGCTTTCCTTTCTCCTGTGGCTCAGCCTCTGTGCAAAGCAAGCGAACTTCCTTCCTATTCTGCGTAAAGAATGAAATGCGAACAGGATCACTACAGGCGAGAGACGAAGTCCATGATCACGAAGCTACTCTTAATGCAAAATAAAAGAGCAAATGATGCATGGGGAGAGAAAGGGAGAGGTAAACAGCTTGGCTCAGAGGCTAGGTGTATTCTCTAGACTGCAGCCTGGGGAAGGTTTGATTCCTGTAGCTTGTGTGCGTGTAGTAAAAGGATACCATGACTTCAGTGTGTGTTTAGCCTATCGTATCTGTGAGGACCATTTGAAACGGCTTGCAGAGACATCTAGCTTCATGGCAAACAAGACTGAATCCGAACCAACTGTCACTCGGGGTGAGCAGAGGGGCAGTCGGTCACTACATCAACGGCAGGGAAAGAAATATTGTCTGGCATCCAAGAGCTCATCCAGCAATCTGTGAGTGCAAATGATCTACAGCCCTTCTGGGGCCAGACACCCCCTTGTTTCCACAGCTGTCTCGGACCAGAAGCACACAGGTAGCAGTCACATCCCTTTACCACAGGGCACCTGCGCAATTCCTTACAAGCTCCTAGCGGGAGCTAGGGGGCATCTAAAGAAAGCTCTAAATCCAGTCAGGGCTGCTGAAACTGTGCTTGGGTTTTTGTCTGAGCAGGTTCAGAGAAAGTAGTCAGCAGATGTGGGACTTAGGGCAGCAAGAGGCTCAGTCTCAGGAAGATGATTCCAGTGCTGCTTCTATGCCAGCCACATATGGGTATAGCCGGCTCCTTTCACAGCATTGTGCTTTACATGACTAATGAAAGACACAAAAAGATTTCCTAGAAAGCTGCATATGTAGGCATATTTAATGGTTCTCACTGAAATAAAATGGCAAATGACCTTCACAGGCTGCTTGTTATGTTGGGGGGTGGGACTTGCCGATTGATGGCACATACGAATACTGCACACATGCGCGTACACACACACACACAGCAACACATGGCCCTAGCAACAGCATTAAGAATCTTTCTAAAGCTCTGTTCTGATTCTTTCTCTACCAAATGAATGTTCAGCTGCTGTGATGACTTCAGGAGTAATTTTGGACTCTTCTGTTAGGCACTGACTAGTCTGTTATTTATACCTGGAGCCAAATAAACTCTCAAATTTTGAATGAGACTCTGTAGCAAATCAGGAGAAAGTCTCTTGATCATAAACAAGAGGGTGGAGAGTTAATCTTTGGCCTGGTAATTGCTTAGAATCCTGGAAATGACATATTGTATTCCCCAAACTCTCCCCCTTTCTAAAGATATTATCTCCCCCCATAGCTCGCTCGCCCCCAACAGGTGACTGTTCTGCAGCTCCGATCTGAGGCAGGGCTCAGTGACTCATAAAACCTGGGTGGCCAAAAGGAAGAGCTTGGTTTAGCTTTTAACAATTGTCTTACTTTTCTTTTCTTATTAAAAGGCAAAATATCTTTTTTGAACATTTACTATCACTTTCTATCCTTGGATTTATTTGTCCATGGAAGCATTACTGTGAATAATCTAATTTAGTAATATTCACGCCCTTGAGGCTTAGAGGGCTATGTTTTTCATTAAGGATTAAGAAAGAGTCTGGCTTCTCTTGCACAGCCTAGGCCAAAATGATTGCCAGGTAAAAACCTACACTTTCATCTAGAAACATTTTGGCTTTAATGCAGATTTACTTGAATTACATCTGCTGTGGTAAGCTAGGTGACTGAGTAACTCTACTAAGGTTAGGGGGTTGCCTCACAGGGGTCATGAGTTACACGTGCCATACAGACCTAAGAGGACAGTGCCTCTGATAATAGTAGCAACACTTTCTACAGCAAATACTCAAGTTGAGTCAAAAAGCTCATGTTTATTGCAAAGGAAATTCATTAATTCATCCAACTATTCATTAATCTACTCTTCAGTAGACAATAACTATTTAGTAGGTTAGATTCATTGTGCTACATACTTTAACGTTACTTAGAGCCTATTGATGAAGTATAAACTCCTCGACATACCCTAGAAAAATTTCCCATATTCTGGCTCTTCCTATCTCTCTAGCCTAATTTCTCACTACCTTTCTATTTGCATTCCATGCTGTAGCTTTTTTGAATATCTCTTAGTTCCTTGGACATGCTATATTCTTTCTGAAAATCAGATCATCAAATACGATGGGTGTTCTTCTGCCTGGATGCTCAGTTCCTTATGTCTGGCTAACTCCTGTACAGCTTTGGAATCTTGGCTTAAACATCAACTCTCAGAGATATTTTTCTAGCCCTTAGGCTGTTAGGGTCCCTGTTCTGTGGTCTGAAAGCATGACACCTTATATTCTGCCATCATTATATCCATTATATTTTATTGCATTCATTGTTTAGCATCAGTCATCCCCATTATATTGTCAGAGTTTAAGTGCAAAGTCTCTTATTCTCTGCTGTATGTCCAGGGTTTAGCAGAGTTCGTGGCACATAGAAGGCATTCAATAAATATTTGATGTTTTGTTGAAGTGCTTAGCATGTATTTTTTGAATGAATACATAAATCACCTGGAGGAATAATGGGAAATGGGGTCTCAGAATTGAAAGGAATCTTAAAGTTCTCTTGGTATGTCTAATCTTTCTTGCCAAGTGACCATCCACAGAAGGCTTGCCTCCTCCAATTAATCCTTCTGGATTAATCTCAGCCCACATTGATCACACTCTTACTTTGTCTCCCACTTTCTAGCACTTTTACAGGATGTTCTTCCTTTTTGTTCTCTGACTGTTTCCTGGACTTCGTCTCATCTCTGCAAACTGGTACTCTATAACTCTTAGCATAAGCCTGCAATTATCTGATGCTTGATTCACTGAACATCAAACACTTGAACAGGGAGTTAAATGATCAGAGTCTTGTTTTAGGAAGATTTCTCTGGTTCTGAGGGAAGTATAAGTGAGATTAGCCAGACCTAGAGAAGACTCTAATAATGACTACAGCACGAGATGGGATCTAAAGGCAGCTTTGCCCTTTCTTTCCTTCTACTCCTCCCCCATGACTCCACCCTCCATGTCATAATACCAATGTTCTCATTTGGAACACTGAGAATGTTTGTTCCACACTCAGAACTTCCCCTCCACCCAATTCCACCCCCACAGTTATTTAACTTGCTTAGGGTATTTGCGAATGTGTCTCACTGATTCAATTAAAGGCTCCTTTAAAGGCAGGGATTGTGTTTTATTTTGCATCTTTCTCCTTCAGCCACTACACCTCCTGCCCTAGTAAGTGCTCAGTAAAGGTTAAGAAAGAAAATCATTTATTATATGCAGTGTATTAAATGAAGCAATGTGGTTGGGAGGGCGCATTGCTCCCATTCAAAGATGAACAGGGCATCTTTTCAAAGATAAAAGAGATATATTTAGCAAGAGATATGCAACCGATTATAATACAAGGCAGAATTAAGTGCCATAAAAAAGTATGAGCAATGTGCTAAGGGAACATGGAATTATTACTTCTTTCTGTAACGCATAGAATAGATTCACCGAGAAGGTGGCATTTGAACTGGAACTGGAGGAATGAAGATCTCTCTACAGGTTGAAAAGAAGAAACAGGTTTGGAGTCAAGGCATAGTGTCAAGGCAGAGTTCCAGGGCTCTTAGGGAATGACAAGTAGTCCAGTGGACTGGAGTGAATAAAGTAGGGAAGAGCTGATAGAATTTGTCTCAAAAAGTAAGCAGGAGCTAAACTGGGGAGAGCTTGAATGCCATGTAAAAGAGTGTGGACGTTATGCCATAGGTGACAGTTTTCTAAGCAGGAGAATGCCAGAACAGTTGATTAGGATCCACCTGGCCTGGCCATCGTGGATAGTGGTGAGAACCCAGAAGCAGGAAGACACTAATGATATGAAGGCCCGTGAAGATGTAAATTAGGAGATGAAAGTCCTATCTTTGGAGATAGAACTTACAGGATTGTCAATAGTATAGGTGGGGGACGGGGAGGATGAGAGAGAGAGACAAGTTGAAGGTGACTTAAAGTTTTAGCCTACATGATGGCGGATGATGATGACATTAATTTATTCTAGTATATACACCTAGAGATGATTATGGCATGCAGGTTATGGTCTGTGCTCTTTTTTTCTAAGACAGATAAAAGAACAGAAGCTGAGTCCTTGGAGTCATGTCAATGTGCCTAGACATTCATAGAATGCTTTGAAGAACCCATTTAGTACCAGGTAAAGACTTCAGTCCAGGCTGTGACAGATGAGCTGCCTCTAGCAACATTCAGGGCCATTTCCAGGGGGCATGGGTACAGGGTTTCCATTAAATGTGAGAGTTTGTGGTTTCCCACTGCAGTTGTTTAGCTCATTGGAAAGAACCTGGGTCTGGGAATGGGGAGTTTGAACTTGAGTCCTTGAGCTGCCCCTCACCAGCTGCGTGATCTTGGGCAAGTTACTTTTTACCATTAGGCTTCCTTATTCCCACTTGTGAAATGAGAGAGTTGGACCAGTTAAATTCAAAGGTTTCTTTTAGTATACTCTCCTCTGATTTGTAACATATGATGTTTAGAATTTCAGAATACTTATAAAATTAGGCCAAAGCCCACCAATATTAGAAGCCAGTAATGTCCACTTTCCCCTGCAAAATCCTGACCATATTTTGAGAATGTCCATATATCGCTGCAAATGCATGTCTGCCCTGTGGTTAGTTCCATGTGGTTTGTTTGTTAGACATAAATTTAAATTGATCACTTTTTGATGGCTATTTTCTAACAATTTTTCACTTTTTTTTCAGTAAAGATTTTTTTTTCTTAGGGAGTGCCTTTTCATCAGGATCTCAAAATTAAATTATAAGAAGTGGCATTCCCTTACTGTGGTCAGCAAAGAGCCTGGCCAGCCTTCTTCCGTTCCCTAATCTCTTGACCTTCCTTAGGGCGCGGCTACTCAATAACGGCTCCAATTCTTTTTTAAAAAATAAAATGTGCTACTTACCAAAAGCTGCTAAAAAGGAGACAAAAAAATAGGAAAAGAAAACTAACACCCCAGGGTGTATCTGAATATACTTATTATGTGCGAAGTTGTTAGTAATGAATGTGAAACTCTTCCTCCTCCTCCCTCTCAATTTCTAATCCCCAAAGAAAAAAGAAAAGGGGTGGGGGAGTGCATTGGCTATTCAATCCAAAGCAGACTTTTTTTTTTCTCTCTCTAAAGAAAAGATGCAGACTGCTCACGGGCATGCTAGTTCTTGATTATTTTGTTTTAAGTACCAATTGACCTTTCAGACTAAAAGTAATGGTCCCAAAATATCCTGAGAAAGCCTCTTTCGGAATTTTCTCTAAGTCTTGGAGACGAGACACACTGCATTCAAAAGACTCTTCAAAAGAGATGGCCCATATTCCTGGTAGTGCAATCCGATGACAGAGTGTTTATCTGAACTAATCATGTGGGATTTTCCAGTGCCACATTTATGAGAAACGGGATTCTCTTAAAGGAGGTTACAAACACTTCACTGAAAGCTTTCCAAGAACGGCTTCATCCATCCTCTCAGCAGCCTCTCACTGGGCTGTAGCACCGACGTGATAATCAGAGTCCATGCTTCTGAAAAGCCTTCTTGTCCTGGCTGCCACCCTCCTTTCAGTCATCATTAGAATTCTCAAGCTATGAATCCCCTATTGTCTGTATGAGCCCAGGATCCCCCACACCATGCCGAGGAAGGAATGTGAGCCTCCTGGGTCTGGCTCTAAGTCTCAACCTTATCCAGCAGGTCACAAAGCCCCATTTATATGCAGCTCCAACATTTTATCATAATTCTTTATCTGCTCGGCCCCATATATCCTCTAGGGCAGTCAGGAGACATTTGGTAATGAAGCCCATTTATCCTCATTTTCTCAATTGGCACACTTCAGGTTCTAATATTTATGTTCACACTGTCTTAATTTTGGATGTCAAAGATACTATACTAGACAAGTAGCATTGCCAAAGGATAATTGAACCATGTGGAAGAGTTCACCGGAGTCTGATACATGATGTGGTTTGTCATATTACCAATCATTGCATCAAAATAGTTACTTTTAATAGCTCAGTGGGAAAATAATAATAAATGCTGCCATTTATTAAATACCTTCTATGTGCCATGCAATGGTATCACTGAATTCTCACAGCCTACAAAGTAGGATTATCCACTTTTTATCGATGAGGAAACTAAGGTTTAGAGAGATTAATCACCTTGTTTATGTGCATTTAGGGACTGAGCTGAGACTCAAACCCAGGTCTCTGCAAAGTTTGTGGTATTTCCACCCCATTCCTCTGCCAAGAAATAAGAAATAATACATAACATGTATAATAATATAATAAATATAATACATTTCATTAGTTGCTTTACATTAATGTAACATAATTATTTTTCATCAAAAACATGTACATAATTATGAAATTTGGGCTAATAAAATGCTTTGGCCGAGAAATGAGATCTGCTCTGATAAGCATTAGCACATCAGGTCAGAGTAGGAATTTGTAGCATAAATTTCACCTATCAATAGGTGGCAGTATTCACCTAAATCTCTTTAAAAGGAGCCAGCACAGGTTGCTTCTTCTTATGACCAATCCCTAGGCCATCTGTATTCTTTGATGCACTAGATCTGGTCATAATGAATAACATGTGTAATAGGTTGGTGGCTAATTGGACCTCAATCATGCCTTTGTATAGTGATATCTGGACTGTAGTGCAGTTGTGGTAGAGGACTATTATCCACGGCAGAGATGTTGGTATCCCTCTCCATTTACAACACGCATTTTGGCCGTTCCTCTGGGGAAGTCTTTTATTGGTGCTTCAAAGCCGAAGATGATTTTTGTGTCTTGGATTACTTTAAGGATGTTATGCAGAATTCTCAAACAATTTGAAAATGAAATGGTTAATACTCTAGTATTTGATAATTCATAAACCAATGTTTGTCTAGATAAAAAAATAAAACATTTATCAGACTTCAGGGTTTCAGCTTTTTCAAAACCCTATGTATATGTACAGCTACCCATCAAATCATATGAATCTTCACCAGTAGGCATGGAAGCTGGAATTCATAAGGTGACTATTCAATAGACAAGTCAAAATGGTTGAGTTGATTAGTCAAAATACTGAAGGATAAATGACTACTCAATTTTAGACAGACCCCTCCTCCTCCTCTTACTCCTTTGTTTATGTTTTTTCTTCCTCCTCATTTTCTTTGTAAAGAAAATCTTAATATTGAAATACCTGTAGTTAAAAGTCACAGATTCAGTCGCTATTTTCTACTTGCCAACGGGAGTCCACTTAGGAGAATTTAGCTGTATAAAGTCAAGAATACAGGTAGATAAAAAGATAAAAGAATAAGCTGAAAGACTCTTTGACCTATCTTTATGCTATCTTCTCCATTTTCATTTGAGATACTTGGGAACAGATCATTATCAAAGACGACCAGCAAGCACTTAGAAATTGGATAGATGAGTAGTCCTAACTCTCAGAACTAAGAAGTTGACTCCAATAAGATTCTCAGCAGACCAGATTTTCTTAAAAGAATACAGATTGGCTGGTGGAATAAGGAAAGTGGCCCTGAAGACCGCCTATTTACCTCTCTTTTATGTTCCCAGTGGAATGAGTGTCTTTCTCCTCCCTCCTTGTAGTATTTATAACAGTGTTAACACTCTCAGCACAGCCTAACTTCATTAGAGTTACTTGGGGCTCTACGTAATTCTCTTACTGGATTGAAATCCCCATGACGGCAGGACCCGGGCCTCACTGATTTTTGAATTTCCCTCTCAGCTCTTGGATTGGGGCCCTTTGCGTGGTAGATAATTTTCAATACATATAGGTTTAATTGAGCAGAATTAAAGATTACTCAGAGGAATGCATTTTATACTTTTGCCCAGTGTAAAGAAAAAGTGCAGCATCGGTGTTGGATGCTATGCATGCTCATATTTCTAATTTCTCATCTGCTTCTTCCATTTCAGAACAGTATTGGTGATGGTAGACATATCATGCCAAAGGCCAGCACCCTCCCCCAGAACCATTAATTATCTATTTTTACATCCTTGGCAAGGCCATCTGATTTTGTAGAAAAATGCCCTGGTTATATGAAGGTTAAATGCAGAGGCAGGCCAAAAAATAAAAATAAAATTAAAAAAAGGCAGTTACAAGGGACATTAAGTGACCTACTGTGTCATTCCAATCACTAATATTTCCTGCCTTTGTGGTCTGGAGACTCATCCGCACTAAAGAGCTGAACAAGGCAACGCTATTTCCTGGTGGCAGTTATCATTGTTTCCCATATTAGGACAAAGCTAAGCACAAGGGGAGACAGTGTGTATCGTGTCTCACAAGGGAAGAGGAAGCATCTTCAAAAGCTTACAAAATTACATTGAACCCATTTAGGCATATCAGGACATATTGCCAAGCTGGAGAGATGAATTACCCAGTTGAATATCACAGGCATAATGAAGTTGTCAACAGCAACAGTGCAGCTCTAGATTGTCTGATTATGCGTTGACTGTGCTGGCCATTCAGGGACACACCAGGAAGGAAATTGTTGTCATATTGTCCACCACATTCCAAGCCCCATCCCAGCCATGGTGATAAACCTGATACCCTGGGGAGTACGTGGAAAATAAAAATAACAACAGCAAGCCAGAAAGAAAGAGCATCCTCTTCTGATGGTCTCTTATGTCTAGCATTGCTGGAGTCTCTCCTCTTCCGTGACTCCAATCTGTCATCTTCTTTTAAAAAACTGACCATGACAAGGAATGCAAGTTTAGATCCTGGCCCTCCAAACAAACATTTCACAATGGGCTTTTTAGCCTTTGTTCAATTCAAAATAAGCAGGAGTTCAGCAAGAAAGCTTTAACTACGTGGGTGGGATTTACACCTTTCCTATGAGTCAAAGATGAAGGCAAGGCTGGAGTTTTCGCTTTTGCTGCAGCATCTAAAAAGGCTGATTTGTAATGTTTCTGGACAGCAACTGGAATGTTCTTGAAGATTCTTCTGGCCTTTTTTTTTTGTTTTGTTTTAAACACCTTCAGTTTTCTCCTCTAAGTGAGGGGGTCATACTAGATGACGTTGAAAATCATTTCTAGCTCTAACATGCTATGATATCAGGAAGCCGTAAAGCACTTAACACATAGAAGAACTTTTCTGCCACAAAGGAAAAAAAATGCTTCATTTCAACCCAGCTAGTCTTGGTTTGTATTGGACATAGTCTAATATTTCAGAGTCAATATATGTGATCTCTATTTCTAGAGAGTGCCCTGAAATCTGCTTTAAATGTTATTTATCAGGAAGATTTTCTTTTTTTAAAAGGAACTAATGGAGATTTGCCTCACTCATTAATAGAATTCTATTCTCTATTCAGATTTTCTTCAGAGAAAGCCAACAAGATGTTTCTATTAGTGGGACTGGTGCTTTTTAAATGCTTACAATATAGCACAGGAGCATTTGATCCTTTAATTACCCTAGGTGGCCCCACTCAGTGGGTGGTGATTTGGGTGAGGAATCTGGATAGCTTTAATGGTCAGTCAAGCCATAGAGAAAACTCTCCTCCTTCCACCCTCATTTATTGTTCTCTCGTGAGTGCCAATCAAAATGAGTTTTTTTGTTTTTTGTCAATTCTTCTAGGAATACTTCTGTTTGGCATTTGAGTCCAGGCTTAAGTTAAATTTTAGGTGCCCAAGACCAAATTTCCAGAAGGGTCCTCGCACCCTTGGTTAACTGCTAAATAAATAAATCTCTAAAGAAACCTTCCACATTTTCCAGGTCCTTTTCTCCATTGATTTCACAGCTGAAGTGTTCCTTAGATGATACTTGTGTGGGTGGCTTGTGACCCAGTCTCCTGTCAAATTGCTCAGCTTTCTACCGCCATAAGAAATACCTCCTCCCTTTGACAAATGGAAAAGCCTCCTTGGTTTATCTCCACAACTTCATGGAATGAGATCCTTAGTATTAAAGAGAGAATTCTTTGTAATTAATCACAGTGAGAATTTGAAATACTAAGAGGAGCAAGGAAGTTAATTCTATTTGCACATTCGAACATAATAATAAAGACCTATAGCTGTATAATAAGACCCAGCAATTATAAAGGCCGTCTGCACTATCAGTTAAACATTGTCTGTAAATGCCACTTTACCCATTAAAATTACTCTCAGATTAAAATAAAAACTTTGTCCCCTTTCTTCTAAAACTGTCAGATGAAGTTTGCTGTACAAATGCCAGGAGCATCTGACCTAAGGCATATAGCAGCAAAGAGGCATTTAATGAATTGGAGAAGAAAGAAGAACAGAGGAGGAAAAAAAAAAAGAAAGTTGAAGAAGTTGTAGGAATACTTTTAAGAAGGCTTGACTGATTCATCTTGTTAAATTGTAGCCTCATCTTCATTATTCCCATCTCCTCTTCACAGACATTGGTGCGACCCTTTTATTTCTGGCCTAGTTCTTCTGTCTTCAGACTTCCGTCCAACTTCTCTTTCTTCATTTTGTCCCAGACTCTGAACTCCTATGAAATCAGATAGAGCGGGGTCTGAATGGGCTGCTGTGGCCACTTTCTAAGGAGTAAAGGAGCTTTCTAAGCTCAGAGGAGCTTTCTCAAGGGCTGCATATGCCAAATACTCAATGTCATTCTTCCGCATTGTGAAACCTACTGGATACACCTTGCAGCACAGCAAATGCATTGAATAGAATTAAAAGGTCAATGGCTTATTCACTTCCTTCACCATTTTGGAGAAAAGTACAAGATTTTGCTCAGAGAGGATTAAAAGGACAGCAACAGGCACCTTCTGTCTGTGCTGCCCTGCTAGCTAACATAGTCTCCGCTCAGTTTGAAAGAGGAGTCACAATGTTTCACCCATTTGTCAGATGCTCAAACTCAATCTGTCAAGTACAACTATAACCAAGGCTGGTTATCCATTCTTATTGTTCCATCAGTGATTTATCTTCAGCATCAAAGAAAAGTGGGAATTTTCTATGACATTTGCAACTTCAAAGTACATTTAATTCTTACAGAAAAAGACAGAAAGAGAGAGAGCAAGAGAATGAATCATGCTACATATTCACCATCTCCTCCATCTATTCTAGTGAGAAAATCAAGCCTCAGGAGCATTTACACTTCATTAACCAAATATTAACCTACTGCAATGTGGCATATGGACAGGAGAAATTGTGGCTATTTTAACTGATTGAATTAAAACCAAATAGGCTGAAAAGAGTTACGTGTAGCCCAGTGAAACACATTTGCACCTGAACAAAAAGGGCTTATTTTGAGCTTGGCAGCATTGAATAGTTGAGACTGAGAATACCTGCCTGAGAGGGTATCAGGTACCAAACGAGAACTCCAGAATTAGAGTGACGGTTTTGAGGACTATTAAAAAAAACATTATGTTGCTTTCAGTTAATGCAAAATCATTCACCTCTTCTTTTGTCTACATCCATACATTTTTTGACTGTGCCTTTATCTAAAATGTCCTGAGATTCAGGATGCTGTAAAGGTTACTGATGAGGGCAGCCTAAGCTTGAGACCCATTGTAGGAAAAAGCCCAGTATACTGGAAATGAAATACCAGTTAGAGTCAGGAGATATAAGTAAAAGACTTGGGTTTGCTACTTATTCGCTGTGAATCTTTGTAGTCTTTGGCCACTTGACCTGAGTCTTAATTTTCTTATCTATAAAATGAAATTAATAGTAGTCACACAAAAGGCTAGAACAGACATATTACAATAGAAGATATACAAATGGTCAATAAGCACATAAAAATGTGCTCAATATGATTAGTCCTCACAGAATTGTAAAATAAAATTAAAATGAGATACTAGTTTACACCCACCAGGATGGCTAAAACCAAGAGTTGGTGAGGTTGTGGAGTAACTATAGTGTATTTAGGTTGCTGATTGGAGTATAAAATGTCATAACTTTGGAGAATTGTTTGACAGTCTTTTACAAAGTTAAATGTAGTATACCTTATGACTCAGCACTTCTACTTTTGGGTTCTGCCCACAAGAAAGAAAAGTAAATGCTCACGGAAAGAATTACACAAGAATATAGCAGTCTCAGTTAAAACAGCCAACCTGGAAATAGCCCAAATATCATCAATAGAGTAATAGCTAAACAAATTGTGGTATGTTCATTCTATGGACTATTACTCAACAATAAAAAAGGAATAAACTACTGAGACATACAATAATGTGAACGAATCTCAGAAATATCAGATTAAGCAAAAGAAGCTAGACGCAACAGAATATTTACTACACAATTACATTTCCATGATGACCAAGTACTGAAAAAACTGATCAGTAGTGACAGAAATCAAAACACTGGCTGCCTAGGTAGGACTGGGGTGGTGGGATATTTGATTGGACAGTGGCAGAAGGAAACTTTCAGGCCTGTTGGAAACATTCTGTATCTTGATTTAGGTGTTGGTTAGGGGGGTATATACAATTATTGAAACATAACTAACCAAAACACAAAATCTATTCATGGTATTGTATGCAAATTATAATTAATGAATAATGCCTGCCCTAGCTACCTTACAGAGATATTGGAAGAGCAGATGAGATTTGAAGCAAATGTAAAATGCCATGTAAATCTGAGTTGTTATCATTTGATAGATAAGATCAAACATAGACTAATCTAAGAATGGGCAGGCATATGGAGATGGGTATTTCTAAGTTGAGTGCAAGATCCCAGGATGTGGACCCAAGCGGCAGCCCAAGGACCAAGAGAAAAGGACTGAGAGCCATCCTCTTTTCACCTTAAGGCTCAGATTGTTACTAGCTCATACAGTGTCTTTATGAGGCTCAGAGAAAGAACCAGTTCCTTCCCCTTACTGTGGCACACTGCTTGGGGAACAGAGCCTGGCTGGGTTTCAGCACTCCGTTTACCTCCTGGACCAGGCTTGTTTGTGCCCTGAACAATCTGCACAGCTTCATATGAGGTCCTCTTTAAGGCCTTTGCACATACTGTTCCATCTGCCTAAAACATCTGTCCCTGTTTCATGGGACTGGGTCCCTTTCATCTCTCAGGTCTTGGCTTAAATATCATTTCCTCAGAGAGGAAATATCCTTCTCTCATGCCCATTAATCTTTATTTCAGCACCCTGTTTTTTTTTGTTTGTTTGTTCGCTTGTTTTGTTTTTGAGATGGATTCTTGCTCTGTCACCCAGCCTAGAGAGCAGTGATGTGATCTTGGCTCACTGCAACCTCGCCTCCCCACTTCAAGCAATTCTCCACCTCAGCCTCCCGAATAGCTGGGATTACAGGCACCTGCTACCACGCCTGGCTAATTTTTGTATTTTTAGTAGAGATGGGGTTTCACCATCTTGGCCAGGCTGGTCTTGAACTCCTGACCTCGTGATCCACCCGTCTTGGCCTCCCAAAGTGCTGGAACTACAGGTGTGAGCCACTGTGCCCAGCCCCCTGTTGTTTTTCTAAAAGCACCAACCATAGTTTGTAACTACTTTCTTTACTTGTTTGGTAATCTGCTCCCTTTTAGACTGTGAGTTGCATGGGAGCAGAGAATCCATCCCTGTTCACAATAATACCCCAAGATGTAGCATAGTGCCTAGCACATAGTAGGGGCCCTACAAATATGTGATGAATGACAAAATCAGATGCAGGTTTGGAGAGGTGTGAGGCTGGAAGTTAGTGACCTTTCCAGTAGGTGATCAGGTAACAAAGGCTGAAAAACTGGAGACCAGCAAAGGAAGGGAGGTAGGTGGAGGACCATGGAGGGCCAGAGACCTGGCAGTTAGGGCAGCTAGGATTAGGAGAGAGGCTCCAAGAAAGTGTGAAGTACCTATGTTAGGGATTCAACTAAAGGAGTGTGAAAGGAGGTGCTGGGAGAATGGGTCAGAGTAAGATCCGCAGAAATAATGCCTAGATGCTAACCCTGAGGTCTCCTGGGATTGGCTTCCTTTTATACTCTGGGTCTAGACTACATAGGCAGCGCTGGGCCATAGACAGCATCAAATCAAAAGGTCTCTGGGAATTGGCAGCCAGACATACATGGAAAATCAAGCACCTTCTCACAGAAAAGTATCATTTAATTTTAAGCAAACTAGAGCCAAGCTGGGAGTGGGCAGAAGCATAGAACACAGGTCTACTGTCAGGTAGGCGGAGGATGGCTTCCAGTAACCACATGGTAGGCCTCAGCATGTGGAGGGGCAGACCTACTATGGTCAGACCAACACTGGGTGGTGGGGGTGAAGGAAGATAATGTCCAATGGGAATAGAATATTTAGGAATGACTCTCGCTTTTTAGAACCAAGTTTTCAGGTGAACCATAGACCTGAAAAGGAGATTGTAAAGAGTTCTAGATTCTGTGATCAGAGAGTGATCACAAAATAACAACATTGATATCACAAAATAATGGGACTACAAGTTGAGTATCCCTTCTCTGAAATACATGGGACCAGAAGTGTTTCAGATTTTAGATTTTTTCTTGGAGTTTAGAATATTTGCATATACATAATGAGATACCTTGGGGATGTGACCCAAGTCTAAATACAAAATTCACTTATATTTCATACACATCTAATACAAATAGCCTGAAGGTAATTTTATACAACATTTTTTGCTAATTTTGTGCATGAAGTAAAGCTTGTGTACACTGAACCAACAGAAGGCAAAAGCGTCACTATCACAGCCACCCATGTGGACAATCTGTGGTTGTTTGGCATCACTGCCACTCCTGCTTCTGAATTTATATGCTACCAACAAGCAATCATGTTTATATACGTTTTCACACATAAATACTTAACAGTAAAAAAAAATGACATGCATTAATACAGTGAAAATATAATGTACTCAGGGTAGGTTGTAGTGTCACATTGGCACTGAAAAGTTTTGGAGTTTGGAACATTTGGGATTTTGGATTTTTGGATTAGGTATGCTCAATCTGTACTTGATGAGTCCCTTATGCTCACCGATTCTTTTGAACCCCCCAGCAACCCTGTGATGGGAAGTAGCATTAGAAGCACCTGAATTTACAGATGAGAAAAGTGAGGCCCAAATCTCATGGCTAGAAGGTGGCAGAGCCAATACTTTGTAAAATAATCACTTTCACATGAACTGTGAGTAATGGATAAAATAAATGTGGTACATACACACACACACACGAGAGAGAGCAAGAGAGAGAGAGAGAGAGAGAGAGAGAGAGAGAGAGAGAGAGAGAGAAATATTATATAGCCCTAAAAGGGGGAAGTTCTATCATTTGTGACAACATGGATAAACCTGGAGGATATTATGCTAAATGAAATAAGAAATAAACCAGGCACAAGAAGAGAAATACTTCATGATGTCGCTCTAGCGTAGCATCTAAAAAAGTTGAACTCAGAAGCAGAGAGTAGAATGGTGGTTGCCAGGATCTGGGGCCAGGGGGAGGAAATGGGGAGACACTGGTCAACGGTTGCAAAATTTCAGTTACACAGGTTGATTAAGTTCTGGAGATCTAATATACAGCATGGTGACTATAGTTAATAATACTGAATTGTATACTTGAAATTTGCTAATAGAGTAGATCTTCAATGTTCATGCACACACACACACACACACACATAAAGTAACTGTGAGGTGATGGATATATCAATTAGCTTGCTAGTGATAATCATTTCACAATATGTATCAGAACATGGAATTGTACACCTTAACTATATACAATTTTTAATTTTCCAAAGCACAGCAGTCCCTCCTAATTTGTGGTTTTGCTTTCTGTGATTTCAGTTACCCATGGTCAACTGCAGTCTGGAAATATTAAATGGGGAATTCCAGAAATAAACAATCATAAACTTTAAATTGTACACCATTTTGGATAGCATGATGAAATCTTGCACCACCCCAGTGTCCTGCCCAGGACTTGAATCATCCTTTTGTCCAGCGTATCCATGTGGTATACACTACATGCCCCAAGTCATTGATTTCATCTGCTCCTGATACCTAACTATTGACATCATCATGGCTCAATGATCTCGCACCATGTGAAGCAGATAATCCTCTTTGTGATGTATCATCAGAAAGTCAGGAGTAGTCTAGTGCTACATCACAATGTCCATGCTATTCACCTCACTTCATCTCATCTTGTAGGCATTGTCTCACCTCACATCATCACAAGAAGAAAGGTGAACAGAGTGCAATAAGATATTTTGAGAGAGACAACACATTTACATAACCTTTACTACAGAATATTGTTAAAAGTATTCTATTTTATTATGTTATTGTTGTTAAATAGCTTACTGTGCCTCATTTATAAATTAAACTTTATCATAGGTATGTATGTATAAGAAAAACATAGTATATATAGCGTTCAGTATCACCCAGGATTTTAGGCATCTGCTGGGGGTTTTGGAATGTGGCCCCTGTGGTTGAAAGGGCACCATTGTACCAAAAGAAAGCCAAAAGAGATTTTAAAAAATTCTTCCAATCTATGAATCAAAAAAAGAGCGGATATCTATGATATTGATAATAGAAAAACAATAGAGAAAATCAATGAAACAGAGAAAATGTCTTTAAAAAGATAAAATTGGCACCTCTACTAACTGTTGAAGAACAAGAGAGAAGATGCAATTTATCAATATCAGGAATTAAGTGGGGATGTCATTACCAATTTTACAGATATTAAAAGGATAATAAGGGACTACAAGAAACAATTTTATAACTATAAATTTGATACCTGTAATGAAATGGACCACTTTCTTAAAAAACAGACCATCACAACTCACCCAATATGAAATTGATGATTTTAACTGTCTTTTAACCATTAAGGAAATTGAATTTATAATTTAGAAACATCAAAGAAAGTAATGTCTAGTCCCAGATTGCTTCACTGGAGAATTTTCTACCAAATGTTCCAAAAAGAATTAAAGAATTAACACAAATGTTATACAATCTCTTCCAACCCAAAAGAGGAGGGAACACATAATATTTTATCTTATAAACCTAATATTATCTTGGTAACAAAACTGGACAAAGACAGTGCCACAAAAGAAAATATTCCTCACCAATGTAGATGCAAAAAATCATTAACCAATATTAGCAAACAGAATTCAGAAACATATAAAAAGAATTATATACCGTGACAAAGTGGTGTTTTGGTGTTTACTCAATGGATGCGAGGCTTTTTCAGTATTTGAACACCAATCAATGTAATTCACCATATTAACAGATAAGAGGTGCAAACTCACATAATCGTATCAATTGATGAAGGAAAAGCATTAAACAAAATTCAACATTCATTCATTCATGATCATAACGCTCAGAAAATATCAATAGAATGAACATCTTCAGCTTGATAAAGAACATCTACCAAAAATTCAACAGCTAACGTAACAGTAAATGGTAAAAGACAATGCTTCCTCCCAAGATCAAGAATAAGTCATGCCTACTCTCATCACTCTTATGTATCATAATTTTGTGAGTTCTAGTTAGTAATAGAAATCAAGAAAACACAATAAAAGGCATTTTATTGAAATGCTAACTAGAAAAAAATTATTGATTAGAAAAAAATAAAACCATTCCTAGAATTGTGCAGATGAAATGATTGTCTGTAGAAAATCTGAACAAATCTACAAAAAGACCACTAGAACTAATAAATGAGTTCAGGAAGGTCACAAGATAAGAGATGAACGTACAAAAATCAATTGTATTTATGTATACTAGCAATGACTACATGGATGCAATTTAAAAGTGCAATACCATTTACAATTGCTCAAAAAAATTAAAATCTTAAGTGTAAATCTAACAAAACACATACAGGACTTGTATGCTGAAAACTACAAAATGATGATGAAAAAGAATCAAAATCTTAATGGAAAGACATACTGTGTTCATGGATTAGAAGATTCAACATAGGGCCGGGTGCGGTGGCTCACGCCTGTAATCCCAACCCTTTGGGAGGTCAAGGTGGGTGGATCACGAGATCAGGAGATTGAGACCATCCTGGCTAACACAGTGAAACCCCATCTCTACTGAAAATACAAAAAATTAGCCGGGTGTGGTGGTGGGCGCCTGTAGTCCCAGCTACTCGGGAGGCTGAGGCAGGAGAATGGTGTGAACCCGGGAGGTGGAGCTTGCAGTGAGCCAAGATTGCACCACTGCACTCCAGCCTGGGTGACAGAGTGAGACTCTGTGTCAAAAAAAAAGAAAGAAAAAAAAAAGAAAAAGAAAAAAAGAAGATTCAACATAGTAAAGGTGTCCATCCTTCCCAAGTTGGCATATACATTTAATGCAATTCCTCTTAAACTCTCAGCAAGAGTTTTTTTAGATATGGAAAAGATTTCTCTAAAATATAGTTGAAAAGGCAAATGAACTAGAATAGCTAAAACAATTTTGAAAGACAAAAATAAATTGGGAGGAATAAGGTTACTCTGTTTCAAGACTTACTGTATATCTACAGGAATCAAGAATGTCTGATGTTGGCAGAGAGATAGACACATAGATTAATGAAACAGAACAGAGAACCCAGAAAATAACCCATACAAATATGCCAACTGAATTCTGACAAAGGTGCAAAAACCATCCAACATAGAAAAGACAGTATCCTAACAAGGGGTGCTGGTGCAAGTGAACAACCAGAGGCAAAAAAACCGAGCCAAAAAAACAACCCTCAACTTAAGCCTCACACCTCATACATGAAATTTAGTTCAAGATGAATTACAAATTTAAATATAAAATGTAAAATAATACCACTTGTAGAAAAAAACATAGAATAACATCTTCAGGATCTAGTACTGGGAAGAGTTTTAAAACGGCACCAAAAGCACATCCATAAAATTAAAAAATGACAAATTGGACTTTAACAAAATGAACTTACGTTTTGTGAAAGATCCTGTTCAGCGGCTATAAACACAAGCTACAGAGTGAGCAAAAATATTTTCGAGGCATACATCTGACAAAGAACAAGTATCTAGAATACATAAAGATTTCTCAAAACTCAACAATATAAACCAAATATTCCAATGAGAAAATGGGCAAAAGACATGAAGGGATATTTCACTGAAGAGGATATATAGGTGGCAAAAATGAAATCAGCATTTGAAATAAACATGTGAAATTATATTCAACACCATAAGAAAAGCTGCAGAGTGAGAAAAAATATTTTCAAGTTATATGATATGGTTTGGCTGTGCCTCCACTCAAATTTCATCTTGAATTGTAGTTCCCATAATCACCATGTGTCATGGGAGGGAGCCGGCAGGAGGCAATTTAATCATGGGGGTGATTACCCTCAGGCTGTTCTCATGATAGTGAGTGAGTTCTCACAAGATCTGATGGTTTTATAAGGGGTGTTTCCCCTTTTGCTTGGCACTTCTTGGTGCTGCCATGTGAAGAAGGATGTGTTTGCTTCCCCTTCCACCATGACTGTACGTTTCCTGAGGCCTCCCAAGCCCTGCAGAACTATGAGTCAATTAAACTTCTTTCCTTTATAAATTACCTAGTATCAGGTATGTCCTTATACCAGCATGAGAATGGACTAATATACCATACATCTGACAAAGAACAAGTATCCAGAATATATAAAAAATTTTCAAACCTCAAGAATAAAAACCAAATATTCCAATGAGGAAATGGCCAAAAGACATGAAGAGATATTTCACTGAAGAGGTTATATAGATGGCAAAAATGCAACAAGCATTTTAAATAAATATGTAAAATTATACTCAACACTATTAGCCACTGAATAAGCTTGTGAAATTATATTCACTATCATTAGCTATTAGGGGAATGCAAATTAAACCACAATCATAACAAACCTATCAGAATAACTAAAATAAAAAAAAGACAACACCAAATGTTTGTGAGGTTGTGAAGAAACTGGATCACTCATACATTGAGTAAGAATGTGAAAGTGTACAACTATTCTGGAAAACCGTTTGGGACATTTTTTTTTAAACTAAGCATGTAATTAACATATATTCCAGCAACTGCACTACTAGGCATTTATCTCAGAGAAATAAGGACTTCGGTTTGCACAAAAATCTGTACACAAATGTTTATAAAAGCCTTATTCATATTAGCCAAAAGCTGGAAACAACTCAGTTGTCTTTCAACAGATGAATGGTTAAAATAAACTGTTATTTACATCAATTCCACAGAATATTACCTAGCAACAAACAAGAACAAAATGTTGATACACACAACCACCTTGATGAATTATCCTGAGTGAAAAAAAGCCAACATTAAAATGTTACATACTATATTATTCCATTTATATAACATTTTTGAAATGTAAAATTATAGAAATAGAGAACAGATTAGTGGTTGTCAAGAGTTAAGGAGGGGGTAGGGATGGGAGAGAAGTGGGTGTGGTCATAAAATGGCAAGTTAAAGGATCTTTGTTGTGATGGGAATGTTCTGTTTCTTGACAATATCAATATTCCGGTTGTGGTATTGTTGTCATTGGATGGAAGATGTTACCATTAGAAGAACCTGGGTAAAGAGTACATGGAATCTGGACGGGTGCGGTGGCTCATGCCTGTAATCCCAGCACTTTGGGAGGCCAAGGCGGGCGGATCATGAGGTCAGGAAATTGAGACCATCCTGGCCAACATGGTGAAACCCTGTCTCTACTAAAAATACAAATAAAATAAAATAAAATAAAGTTAGCTGGGCGTGGTGGTGCGCACCTGTAGTCCCAGCTACTCGGGAGGCTGAGGTAGGAGAATCACTTGAGCCTGGGAGGTGGAGGTCACAGTGAGCCAAGATTGTGCCACTGCACTCCAGCCTGGCTGACAGAGTGAGACTCCATCTCAAAAAAAAAAAAAAATAAAAATAATAATAACTTTTAAAAGTACATGGAATCTCCCTCTATTATTTTTGTCAACAGCATGTGTGTAGAGCTACAGTTATCTCAAAATAAGAAGCTTAATTAAAAAGTTGATCCACTATGAAAATAGCCTGCTTCAATAGTCTGTTTTAACCTTCTTTAATATGCCTCCCATTAGTGGTTCCTTGGCATAAAAGCTAAAATGAGCATTGTGGAGTGGTTCTGGTGTTACTATGGCTTTGTTAGCTTGGGTGGCAACAATTTGGTGTTGAGCAGCAGATGAATTTTGTACATACTATTTACTCCAGTGGCCTGGAGGTAAGCTACCAGATTTACCACTGTTTAACCAGAATCTAGTGCAGCACTTTGCACATGCCTGTACTCCCACCCCCAACACCAACAAATCAGTAGGTATTTATTGAATATAATAATAAATAAAAGGACACTTTCATGACTCTGCTAACTGTACTGCCTCAGAGTTGGACTGTGTTGATTTTACCTCAAGTCTAATGAAATTGTCGGCTTTTAGATTCCCTAGTGATGAAGTCCAAAGGAAAGATAAAATTACTTGTCTGAAAATTTGGTATCCAACTTACTGAGAAATCAACAACACCCCTTGGTGGAAGCCAAAGGAAGTGGCCTTGTATAGTAGACAGAGCATGAGTTACATATTATCCTATAATTATCCATCACTGAATGTGCAATAACATATAAACAGGCAGTATACATTTCATTACAGTAGTGCCTCTAGTCACCAAAAGTTGAAATCAGTCAAACTATTTAATGGACTTTAAACCATGACATTTCTTATAATAGAAGACCATGCAGTGATTTAAAGGGATCTGGTAGGTGTGTATTACTGATACAGGAAGATATTCAAGAAGAATTTTAAAAGCAAGTTCTAGAACAGTTCTTGTTTTGTGTAAAAAATTTGTATGTAAGTCTCTTGGTTTGGTAGGTTATACATAGAAAAAATAGAAATACATACTCTGTTCTATTAACATGGTTATCTTGTGGGGGTAGGATTATGAGGAACTTTTAACTCTGTTCTCTATCTCTTTAAGTTTGAATGGGTTTCTATTAATATCAAGAATTTTGTTGTAATTAGACAAATACGCTTTTCTTTTTTCTTCTTTTCTCTCTCTCTTT
>NW_016805645.1:1200920-1219729 GCF_001698545.2 Rhinopithecus bieti
TTTTATATTTATTTATTTATTTATTTATTTATTTATTTATTTATTTAATTATTTTTTAGAGGCAAGGTCTCACTCTGTTACGTAGGCTGGAGTGCAGTGATGTGATTATGGCTCACTGCAGCTTTAAACTCCTGGGCTCAAGCAATCCTCCCACCTCAGCCTCATGATTAACTGGGACTGCCACCATGCCTGGCTAAGTTTTTAATTTTTTGCAGAGATGAGGTCTTGCTATATTGCCCAGACTGGTCTCAAACTCCTGGTCTCAAGTGATCCTCCTGCCTCAGGCTCCCAAAGCAACGGGATTACTGGCATTTTTCTTTTAATGGAAGAGTATGGGCTTTGGAGGTTAACAGACTTGTGTTTGAATTCCAGCATTTTTGTTAACTACGTGAATTTGGACAAGTTACTTGGTCTCCCCAGTAAGTAATTTTAGGAGCCCCAGTTTTCTCATCTGTAAAATAGGGAGAATGATACTTACCATAAAGTTCTATAGATTCAATGAGGTAATATATGATTCAGGACTAGGCTTAAAGTAGTTAATCTATAAAGTAAATTCCTGCCAAGGAATTCCTTTTTCAATTGCCAAGACTGTTGAAGAGTGGTAGATTTCTGATCATTGCACTTGCCTACAACATCTCAATCACATAAAACCGTGATATCCACCTGGCCCTGTGGACTCACTGAATTTCTAAGACAGCTACTTCCTGTCAGTTGTTTCCTATTCTCATCCAAGATCCAAAGTCAATGTCATATGCAGTCTCAGTGCCCTGGTTTGGTGTTCATGTTCTACAGACATACTTATCAATTATTCTTCATTCAGCCATTCAGGTTCAGAATTTCACCATTCTATCTCTATTATAAGCTAATTTACTGATGGAGAGAAGCCCTTCAAAGCTCTGTGTCTTCATCATTCAGTAAATCCAGCTAAATGGGACTAGTTGTAGAAGCAACCAGGATGTTCTTTGATTGGATCTCTTATTTGCAACTTTGTTTTGGGAGACAAGTGTTCCCCTAGCTTTTGGCCCTTGGGGCAGAGAAAGACTTAGCTTGGGCCATTACACTACCGAGTTCTGATGTTGTGTAGTAAAAATGGGTTGAGATAAGCCAGCCAGATGATTTTAGAGCATTTCAGATTAAATCAAGCCATTATGGTTGATTAGTTCCAAACTATTACATGCCATACAATGTAAGATTCTGTGACCCTTAGTGTCCAGAAAGATTCAGCCCATCATGGCAGTGAGCATGTTGCCAGGAAGGAGACAAACGAAAGATGAATGGCAGCTGAGGGTAGAAGAGGTGACATGGCTAACAGCGTGGAGCTGATGCAGGTCAAACAACTCCAAATATCCCCTCTTATGGCTGAGAAGTGGTACAAACACATGGGACATTTCTGCCTGCACTGTGGATATCTGGGACATTGTGTGTATCCCTTCAGTGACAGGAAACTCACTAACTTTGGAGGAATGCCATCTTCACCAAGCTTTGTAAGAACATTGCCTATGGCTACTAATACAAGCCTGCCAAATTCTGTGTTTTCTCTCTAGGGATGATGTGGAAAAAACAGTTACTATGTTTTGGAATTAGTGGCTACAATTCTCTTAGACTACTTGCATGCATGAGTTTCTAATGCTGAACTTCAGGATTTTACCAAGGTGGAGGGACCCAAATTCTAAGCAACATGGAACAGATCTCTCAGTACAGAAGTACAAATAGGAGAAAGACTCTCAGGCTGGTGGGCAACCAATCAAATATCTGAGGACTCCATCACAGTACACTGCCAATGATTGACATCTGCCTAAGTGTGGAATCTATCTTCCTATCACCCTTAGGAGCAGCAGTGAAAGATGACATTTTCTCAAATGCATTGCTCCTGGAGCTTATCTGTCTGATCCATCAATACTGACCTTGAGACTTTCAGTTCGATTCGTTTTCTTTTAAAAAAAACAACAACAACACAATTTCCTGTGTCTAAGGGAGAGAGGAAAGGCTAAAAAATATCATTATAAAGGCTCCAAAGATTTTTGGGACATCAAATTGCTCTGACAAACCATTTTTATGAGTTAAGTGTAAAGGAAACAGAAACATGTGGATTAAATTTCCCTTAAAATACACATGGGCTTAAAAATTAAGGGGGGAAAGAAGGACTTGGCAACGTGGGTTTCAGGCTTTGCCAAACCCCAACTCCTGAGAAATAACTTGAGATGCTTGACAAACCCAAAAAGCAGCTGGTTTTGCCATGTGCCCTCATCGAGCGACATCTAGAGTCCTGTGTGATTGGAACCTCTAACTGAAATGTGCTAATTTACAAACTCATGCTCTGATTCTTCAAATTACCCTAAGCATTCCCTGTTTATAAGATTTCTCCCTAAAGGCCTAGTCTTCCTCAGGTTTTCCTTGTACCCAGGCAGAGTCAGAGATCAGCGTTATAATTCACATTTCATGGGTGAAAACACGGAGCTCCATGAGGTCTAAACTAGAGAACTGGTGGCAGGTTTCTCAAGACAGAAAATTGACCATATGCACCCCACACTTGCCTTAAGTACAGAAAATCCTTGGTTCATGAAGTTCTGTGGTGAATTTGCAGACAGATGACAAGTATAAACTTTTTATTGAGCATTGATAATTCAGAGGGGTGTGTTTAAATTTAACTAATAGCATTCATTCATTCATTCGTTCAGCCACCACACAAATGCTTATGGAGTCCAAATGTACTATTTGAATTGCAATGGAGAATAGAAATAAAAGCTGCTAGCTCTTATTTGGGTTTACCATGTGCCAGCTATTGTGCTAGCCCCTTGACATGTAGTATCTCATTTAATGCTCACTTCAACTCTCAGAGGTCTGTGCTACAACTATCTCCATTCTACAGATGAGGAGGGTGACATAGAGGAATTTGATAAATTTCCTAAGATTGGCCAGAAAGAACAGATCTGTGATTCAAAGCCCATATTGATGTTAGAGAGACACCTGGATGCTGCCTTCTGAAGCTTGGGAGTCCTCTGGGCAAGCTAAGTCATATTCAAATGTAAATATAATAAAGAGGGATAAATATCCCAAAGACATTCAGAAAGTACAGGGCTTACTTTCTGCTAAGATTGTAAAGGTTTTATGTAGGAGGCAGCTTTTGCAAAGAATTTTAAAGGATGGGTACAACCTGAATACCAGGGAGGGGTCAGAGTCCTTCTGGCTGGGGAGACCATCCAAGGGTAGGGGAGAGGATATTAAAGAGAGAAGCCCAGGGAACACTGGAAGGTACTGGAGAGATGCAGGGAGACCTCACCACATGCAGTTTTGACCCAGGCAAATGCACTTGTGTACTATCAGCCACTGAAACAAAAAACAAACCCTCCAATGTAATTTAAATAGCTCAGGCAATTTCATCTGCTATTGCCCAGAAAATGAGTATAAGATAGAAGGAGTCTGTTATTTCCTCATTTGGGTTCTGACTGAGACTCTCTTGTGGTGTGAGCATCTCACAGTGCTAAAGTAATTAAAGGTGTACATTTTTGCGCAACACAGCCTCTGCCATGTTGGCTGGGACTCAGAAGAAGTCTATTCCAAGACTGTTCCAGTCTATGCTGGTATCACTGAGATGGGATAAATGTGATCATATGTGATATTGGCTGTATTTTCTGATTTTAGAACTTAACTTTCCTGTATAAATGCAGATCCGCTATATCTGCTTACTTTGTAAATGAACTCTTGAGAGAAGGATTAAGTTGTTAAAAATGCTTTGAGAAGATGTAGCAAAAAACAAATAAATTCAAAGAAACTGTACATTGTGTGTGAAAATATATGTAAAAGTTAAAATTGTTACTAATGGATGAAAATATATTATTCTCTCTCTATATATAAAGAAATATTGTGCTTAACAAAAAAACAACTATTTGCTTGTTTCTGACAAAAAAAAGCAAAGAGATCTTTGATGAAAATGTTGTTTATAAATAATAGCAGGGGGCTTTAAGACTTGGGGGTGGGAAAGTCAGTAAATAAGTAGCGAAGCTGAGAAAATTCATCAAAGAAAATACAGGGAAGTTGATTTTTAAGAAAAAGAAATTGAAGAACACTGAGGATGCATGAATGGTTAAATCTTCCAGACAATCTTAATATGGTATGAGTTGACATGATACATTTGTAGCAGAAATACATAACTATTCTTTTGACTTTTTTCTCTAAATATAAAAGCAAAATATACTCATTTTTTAAAAAAGTAGAATATACAGAAAAAAATCTCACAAAAGATAAACAGGAAAAAGCAAAAATCATCCATAATTCTATAATAGAGAGAACTACTATATGTTTTGGTGCATTTTCTTCCATATGTATATGTTTTCCATTGATTTGGGCTCTATATCAATTGCTTTCAAAATGTAACACACATCAATTCACTTGGCTATTAAAACACACAATTGCTCACCCTTGGAGTCTCTGACTCAGTAGGTTCAAGGTAGGGCCTGAGCATTGGCATTTTTGCCAAGTTTCCAGATGCTGCTGCTGCTAGTCCATGGACCACACTCTGAGATCCACTGCTGTACAAGGTTTTGGTTCTTGCTGTTTTCTCTGTATATTGCAGTAGGAGCATTTCCCCCCAAGCCATTAAAATTACATAAAAGTATATTTTCTAATGGTTGCATAATGTTTTATTACGATTTATTAACCATCCCCCAGTGTTGAACAGTCTTTCTATACCCATTAACTGGATATATTTCTTTACCAAAATAATTCTAAGATGACTGAGATATACCTCTAGCCTTGAGACAGAAGCACACCTAAGGTTGTGAGGCACTAGGAGACGTCTTATGGTTACTTTGCATTTTAGAGGATCAGATCACAACACTCACACCACCAATAGGAAGGCTCCCGATTAATTAATTTTAGGTGTGCAGCAAGGACCTCATAAGCTGAGGAAAGCTGCATCTCCCATGAGGTTGCTACCAGTGACTTCTACAATGGACTAGGTGGTTCTTTTGAAGGAGATAATCAAAATGAGTCTCAGAGACTGCTGTTTTGACGTACAACCAGCTGAAATAGTAACAATCTTGTTCCAGAAACTGCTTGATAAACTCATGGTTCCAAAGAGACCTTGGAAGCTCTTGGTGAGCAGACTCACCACAAACAGAATCATAAGCAGATTGCTCTTGCCCTCCTGCCCTTTTCTCATCCTCAGCAATGAGCAACAGAAACAGTTAAACCGCCAGCAGCTCCCAAACAGTGGTTTCCGCCCTTAGCGACTGCCAGCCCCTGCAGGCTCACCACACACAGCCTCAGAGGTCTGGCTCTGAAGCTCCTCTCTGCCCAGACGCCGTAACAATAAGGAGAAAGGAAAACTGCGGCCACCACAGAGCTTCAGAGGCCAGTGATCCGAAGCAACCTCCACTCTTACCCCATGGCCTGTGCCTTTCTTCTCATCCATTACCTTTCCCCAAAAGTTCACAAATATCAATGACTCTCTTTCTCATTCATTGTCTCACACTCTCCCTGAAGAAAAATTCCAGAGATCCAATGAATCTACATTTCACAGGAAGTATTCTCTGGATACTCTGGTACTATTCACCATGGGTGAGCCCAGTAAAATAATAGTAACAAGGAGACCAAGTATTGCTTGATCAGTGATATTTACCAAGCATGTGATGTGTGGGTATTATCTAATTTAATCCTCATATGAGCCCTGGGAGCTCAGCACTATCAGTCTTCCCATATTACCAATATAGAAAGAGGACCGCAGAAGTTAAATCACTTGCCCAATGCCATTCGGCAGTGGACTTAAGTCTGTCTGACTCCAAAGCTCATGCTCTTCACAGCTGTTTTGTTTGTTTGTTTGTTTTGTTTTTTCTTTTGAGATGGAGTCTCACTCTGTCTCCCAGGCTGGAGTGCAGTGGTGTGATCGCAGCTCACTGCAACCTCCGACTCTTGGGTTCAAGTGATTCTCCTGCCTCAGCCTCCTGAGTAGCTGGGATTATAGGCACGTGCACCATGCCTGGCTCATTTTTGTATTTTTAGTAGAGATGGGGTTTCACCATGTTGACCAGGCTGGTCTCAAACTCCTGACCTCAGGTAATCTGCCTGCCTCGGCTTCCCAAAGTGCTAGAATTATAGGTGTGAGCCACCTCGCCTGACCCACAGCCGTTTTAATCAGCTTCTTTTACAACGATATCTAGTATTTAATCTTCTGTTCATCAGGCTCATTTAAACGCCAAAGGCCAAATATTTCACTTTTTTTTGGAGAATCTTAAATGGTAGAGTCGATTCTTAATAATCTAGTTTAACTTAGTCAATAGAATGTTCTCTGATTTCTTAGATGGCTGGTTCACACCGTGCCCCTCACCTCCGTGCTCAGATCACAGGGAGCATGTGGAGGTCAGTATAGAAGGGACTTAGAGTTATCATATCAAACAGCAAGAGGTTTCAATAAAAGCTACTACTTTAATTAAAAAAAAAAACCCTGAATTTAAAAAATCCATAATTTGGTACATATATAGCCATAATTTTATATATTTAATACACATGTATCCATAGTGGTTGAATGTGTCCCCCAAAAAGCACGTGTTGGAAAATTAATCCCCAATGCAACAGTGTTAAGAGGTGGGACCTTCAGGAGAAAGTTGGCCCATGAAGGCTCCACCTTCATGAATCCTTAATGTTTTTATCTTAGGAGTAGGTTCATTATAAAGGACGAGTTTGGCCCCCCTCTTCTCTCTCTCATTCTCTCTTTCCCCTTCCACCATGTGGTGCATTCTGTAAGATGGCCCTTGCCAGAAGCTGGTGCCTTGATCTTGTACTTCCCAGTCTCTAGAGCTGTGAGAAAAAATTCCTGTTTATTATAAATTAAGCAATCTGTGGTATTCTGTCATAGCAGCACAAAACTGACTAAGACAGTAACTGAACACACACACACATGGCTTTTTTTTTTTTTTTAATATCATGGTGGACCCCAGATTTCTTAATGAAGAGTAGAATAGTGGTTTTCATGTGTCAATGTGCATTGGAATCATCTGGAGAGGTTGTTAAAAACTGCTGGGCCCCACCCCAGAGTATCTGCTTCAAGAGTCCTTGGTGAGACCCAAGCAGCTGTTTTCCAGGTGATACTGATACAGGTATTACTGGTCTTGGGATCACCTTTGAGAATGATAGAAGTAGAGGATATACCAAGGCTTGACTCTGTGGAGAAAGGAGACTCTGTCACAATATTTTAAAGGAAATTGCCTTTCTTCCTTGAATTCACACTGCACTGCCTTTTTGCTGAAATGAGTGGTGATATAACTAGAAAGGATGACCATCTCAAGAATTGGGCCCACTTCAAACCGAGTCTTTCATATCATGACATGGGGTTTCCCCAAGGAAGGGTTGTAGCCCTTAACTCCCAGGGGTGGTCATTAACAGATTAAAGCCAGAGGAAACCCAGTGTTTTCCAATAGGCTGGCTTAACACAGTCTTCTCTTTGTCAATAATAGGAAAAGATATTGGCTTCTTTGTTACCTGATGTAATTTCAGAGATGGTCACAAACAAACTCAGTCATTTTCTGTAGCTGTCACAGAAATTGGACTTTCCTCCTGTTGCCAGAAAGATCATGGTCTCTTGCTAGAACGGTGATTGCTTCCCAAATTTGCCCATCAAAATGCCCTGTGAAAGTTCTTCCAGGACTCAATGGCTCAGGCCTTGTTCTGTATGCATTGATTCTGGAAGTTTCTTTGTGCACAGAGTAGAGAAAGTTTAGAATTAGTATTTAGTAATATTTTCATCTAAATTAACGGGTTGAGTTCTGTGGCAGAAAGTTTCTGCTATTTCTGCCAGACTTGGGCTGTCCCTAAATGACACAAACAAGCAGGTCAGACCCTTGTTCCAGTTTGAAATTCTTTGTGTCTTGAACTATTTTGGCAAAGTAGAATGGCATCCAAAGTGCTGTACTAGGCTACACATTGTATATTATCAAACAATCAAATTCTCAAACCTCTACTCCCTCTGCCCAGGATGGAGAAAACCAGTCCAATTTCCAAGGCTTGCAGTCTGAGAGAGAAGCAGAGAGCTAGAAAATGTAAGTCTGTTTTCTTCTTTGATAAGCTTCCTTGGCAAAGTCCAATGACCTGAATTATGGTGTGGCCTGTGGCCTAAGAATCTTGAAGTCGGCTCCTCGCTTCCCCTGCTTCTAGCCTCTCCTCAGGCAGTGGTGCCTGGCCCATAGTGCTGTGGATCTATCACTTGGTTTCCAGTGGCAATCATGCATTCTCTTCTTGATTACCAGCTACTGGGGGGAAACAGGGCCACAGATCACCCTAAACAGAGCTAAACCAGAAGCCAATTCTAGTGTTTGGCTTGAGAAGGCATTATTTGGTTTCTTTATATAGCTATTTTGTCCTTCTAGCTGATGGCAAAACAAATTTTTGTTCCCTGAGTACATAAGGTCTCATGGTGATGGAGGTGAACCAACAATTTGCTAATCAGGGAAGAAAACAAAGCCTGAAATTTAACAAAGAGATGACTGAATATGCCTCTAAAGGATTCCTCCTTTGCGGAGAGCATCTGCCAGGTGGCTAAACCACATGGTGAAAACGTTTATGCCTGGGTTATTAAGAAGGAAGCTTGTGAGGGCCTGCATTCCAGATCTGTTCCTTAGATCCCTGGAGAAGGGATAGAGGCTCTGGGACTGTAAGAGATAATTAGGGCCCGGCTCTCACCCTCAAGGAGCCCAAGGAACAACAAATGGCCTAATACTTAGTCATTCATTTAGTGAATATTTATTGAAGACTTAGTATGTGCCAGGGAGATTGTTTTGGCAATCAAATCTCAGAGTAGAGTCTCTCGATTTGGGGTCAGAAGTCTCCTGGGTAGCATCTGTTCTGGGCTATCCTTGGTGGGTCATCACCTGACCTCCAACCACATCTCACCTTTGTGAGGCAGCTTATCCCGCTGTCTCACAGTCACCATCACTTACAGGTTCACTTTGTACTGTCCTGAATCTGGGATCTGCCTTCTTATGTCTTACCCTGCACGAAACCAGTGCATATTTGCAAGAATACGTTGGAATAACTCAATAACCTTACTCACCCATCTGAAGTCTACCCTCCTCTCCCTTTAAAATGACCACAAACAGGAACACATACAAAACCTGAAAAGTAGTTGTGTTTGTTTTTGCTTCTGTGCTTGGTGATGGTGGCATTTGTGTGATACAATGAATTAGAAACAAGATGGGGGAGAAGATTAGGATAAATGTATGTGGCCCTGTGCCTAACATGGTGCCTGGCATGCTGTAGATCTTCAGCAACGATTTGTCAAAATGAATAAGCAAATGAATGAATGAATGACCAGATGAATGAATAAAATATGAATTACTAACTAGACCATAAATGTTTGATGTTACGGACTTTGTCTCATATATCTTCATATACCCAGTACCTAAGACAGTACTTGGCCCATTTACAGGGGTTCAAAAATAAGTAATTTCTGAATGAATAAGTGAAGTCATAAAATTGATAACCATTGGCATATAAGTGGGCATGAAATAAATGTTGTCTGAACAAATGAATGAATGAATATGCAAGGCAAGGAAAGATGCTTCACTGGGGATCGTTGTTAGATTTCAGCTGGAAAGACATTGTAATTATAATGTGTAGGTGAGCAAAGTATGACTGTTTAGTAGGGTTATGGTTGCTTTTTCAGCATGAGAAACTTTTTCCTATTGTTGACTCAGTAGCCCAGGCAGTCAGGCTTCATCCTGTGCTCTTTTCTAGCATGCTAGTTTTTGCTAGGTGAGATGGCAGTGGTTTTTTTTTCCCCCAAGTCAAACTGCTTTGCTTAGAGATGCTCTATTTGCTTGATTCACTTCCCAGTTGCTTAAGGGAATGTGGATGTTAACTAGAAATGGTTACAGATGCTAACACAGAAGCTTTCTGGTTTGGTATTGGAGAAAAGAAAAATACGGAGGATATGGGCAACGCATACTGATGTCTGTGCCCCTGTCCTTCTAGGACCACCTGGAGACCCATCACAGACACAAGAAAAGAGTGGACATTCCATTTCTTCCAAGAGATTTCTTCTTGAATCTGGAACACTCTTGGTAGAGCAAGTTTATTTCCCCCAGGCACGGTCCTTAGCTTCTCAGAGTCACACTCTCTGAAGAGGAGATCATATTTTTCTTTTGATCTCATCACTTCTGGCGCTGGAAGGCAGCCCTAAGATGGTATAGGATTAAGAGTACTAAAATCTGATTTGACTTTCCTCCTGCAATTGTCAGACCCTTAACCTCTGAGTCAGTTTGGCTACACTCCCCAGGAAACCAAGTTTTACTTTGTCCTAGCAAAAATCTGACTCAGCTTCTGCCTCTTTGGAAGGCATTTGATTTCCATGCCAGTGATGAAAAGGAAAACCAGGGAGGTATAAATGATGCCCACTACTTAGCAACAGGCATTCTCACAACCTCCTCCTTCTGAGAAGCCAACTGATTGGCTCTCCTATGCTCTACCAAAATGAAGAACAAAATACTAGCAGCAGTATTTGGGGGATACGAAAGGTGCAGCTCTAAAGGTAATAAAAATTTGTCATAAACTTTAAGAGGATTACATGTAGCCTAGTGGATTAAGTACCTTCCTCTCTAAGCTAACTAATTACTGGTTCTTTGTTAAACTAGGGTCATTTGACAATTTATTTGTGAGGCAAGTATTTGGTGCTAAAAAGATACTTTAGAGAAATAAGTGAATAGGCTAGGGAAGCTCAACAGATGCCCTGAACCATGTGTCAGAAGCCATGACCCTCCCTTGCTTCAGAAGGATCCCTGAAGAATTTCTGGATGGCCAACAGAAAGAGCCAGTAGCATCCTAGGTGGCTGGGCTGTCTGTAGCAAAGAACTACAGGCCAAGTTCACAAGAGAAGCAAAGGGTACTCAAGGCCACTGTTAGAGGCAGCTGGCCAGTGTTCAGGTCTGCCCAGCTAAATGAAACCAGTTAAATTAGCTGGGATAAATCATAATCATCATCACAATAAATAAATAATAATAAATAAATAATACCATAATACCCCTAAATGTGTGGCTATTAGACATCTGGGTATCAGAAGGTCACTTCTGTGCAGTAGGATAGCACATGTCTATTGACATCGGCTTGACCTGGATTAATTTGCCCTACATGGACGTTACTTGTCATCATAAGCAGGTATCTCCCAGTCATATGAGTGTCTTCTGTTACAAGAGTGAATCCACTCAAAATAGACAATCGCATATGTTTAGTCAATAATGAGTTAAAATACCATCCCAGGCAAGGAATTTAGGGAGATATAAAAAAGATTCTGAAGAGACATAGTCCTAGAATCAAATACACACAGATTTTTGAAATGATCCAGTGACATTCTCCTGTGGATGTTTTGCCCCCTCAGAAATTATTGACAGCTTCCACAGGGGTCTATCTATCCTGATCATTTGTCAGGATAGAACGGGCTGACTGATCCAGACTCTTCTTCTCAAACTAGAAATAATACATAATACTTTTAAGAGTTGAGGGGCATGGTTTTGAGATATTGCCTTTCTTTGTCTCTCTAAATTAGGATGGAAGTATTTAAATCCTCATTTATTAAGTCATTGTTCTCTAAGCATTCCAGTCCCTCATGGCTTGGAGGCTGGAGACAAGCACTCATGAAAGCTTGTCTTCATGTCATTAATTTTCAGAGGAGGGGAGGAAATGAGATCAGACACTGTTCCAAGAGTAATTTTGATATCAGATATTCTTTCAAACATCTGCAAATCAGTAAAAATTGAGGTGAGAGGGGTCACTAAAAGGCATGGTACAGTGGCTAATGAAACTAGTTACCATCTATCTGCCTAAACTGGACTGCAAATAGATAATTTAACACTTTCACTTTCAATTTCTGAGATATCCTTATTTACAGTATCGAATAGACTCAACTCTTCACTGGACTCTTAGAATATTTAGTTTGCGTGTTTCCCTAAGTAGAAAGGATGGTGGGTGAGAATGCCCTCGGGTTTGGCTGCAACTCAAATGTGCCAGTTTAACATTATTCAAAATGTTAAGAGAAGGTTAAAATCAC
Source organism: Rhinopithecus bieti (assembly GCF_001698545.2). Taxonomy (NCBI): domain Eukaryota; kingdom Metazoa; phylum Chordata; class Mammalia; order Primates; family Cercopithecidae; genus Rhinopithecus; species Rhinopithecus bieti. The sequence continues at coordinate 1,212,952 of NW_016805645.1, forward strand.
TACATCAAGGCATACATAAATTTGATCTAAAGAGACAGGTTATATGTAGGTCCTATATCAATATTTCCTTGGGCTCTTCTGGCTTAAGAACCTTTACAATTCTATTATCTTACAGTTACACACATGATATTCTTATTTCATAGCCGGAAAAAATGAGTCACAGAAAAGCAAAGAGATTCCCTATGAGTTGTTTAAGTTTCTGCTGAAATTGCTGGGTGAATGGTAAAGTTGGTGCTGTAATTCTAGAGGGTTCTTGGTCCTGCCTGAAATCCTTGTTAGAACAAGGGAGTTGAAGAGAACGAAGAGAAACAGATTGAGCAGGAGGAAGAAAGTAAAAAGGGAGCAAGGAATGGCAGAGGAAAACAGAATTGGAGAGAAAAGGGAAAGGGGAAAATTAGAGGGGTGGAAAGGAAGAGAAAATAAAATACCCAGTCATGGCAGTGAAAGATGTAATGATCTGGGAGTTTGCATCCCAGCCCTACAACTAACTAGCAGCATGATTAAACTGTCTGAATCTCAGTTTTCTTATCTGTGAAATGGGACTAACTATATCTGCCTTGTTTTTTTCACAGGGCTTGCCAGACCACAGGAGACCAAGTATATGAAAGAGCTTTGGAAAACACAAAGTGCCGTTCAACTCCTTAAGGCGGCACTATGGCAGAAACAGTTACTCCATATTAGGGATTTGGGATTTTGGTTACCCTGGAGGGTCACTTAAGACGTTTTGAACTCCCCATTGCTATTGAGTGAAGAGTGCCACACATTACAACGGGGCCAATGTGGGCTTCCTTTATAAACAGTGAGGATTCCAAAGCAATCCCGAAGGGAGGAGAGTAAGCTGCCCTGAAGCGTGGGCTCCAGGCGCCAGGAGAAACGGAGCTGTCTCCCTGCTTTTGGATGCCAAGACATCAACACTTAAAGCGGCCACAGGGCAAGTTTGATTCTGAACCAGCAAAGCAGAGAAAGAACTCAATTGAGATGCCCTGCCCTGTAGGCAAGCTTCCTGCTGACGTGAATGAGAACTTCACACTGGTAAGGAGCTGAGGACTGGCTCGTAAATTTTAAGTATCCCTTGGGTTTTCTTATGAGCGAATCTGCTGTCCTTTTGGCCTTGGAAGCAGAATTAGAGGCCTTATAGTCAGGCCTAAGTGATGGGCAGAAAAAAAATGGAAAACTATTTCTGAACGCCAGCAAAATGGCTCTTTCTGAGTCTACAAAGCAACTTCTAGGACTCTAAAGTGAGGCTCTCCCCTACCCTCATGGCATAACTCTCAGGAACTATAAACACTGATTAATTTGGCCCCTTCACTTGACTCTCATTAACGGCAAATATCAGACTGCCTATGCTAGCAGAACATTCAAGAACATTTTCTTGAAACAATGAGAGAAAAATGCAGGGCCTTTCAATGACTCTGGGTCCACCGTCACAGAAATGTATACATACACAGTTACATTTAAATGGCATCTGAGGGTAACTTGCTGAAGGCCTCCCAATTGTGTTAACCTTGTGCTCTGCCCAGCCATCAAAGCTTGGCCCACTCAAAGATCATTATGTAGCACCCATTCCCACACTGTGTAACAAAGCAAACCTCCCTAGCCCCAGCAGCCTCTATATTTAGCCTTTTGAGCTGGAGATTTAATATTAGCCTATATCCCATTCAGTAATGTCTGTTTAGAGGAGTTTGAGAATTGGTTGCCCTTTTCAAGGTTTCATTTACAAACTTATGAAGAAGAACAATATTTTGCTATGAAAAAAGATCTAAGATGATTGGCTTGCCGTGTGATTTGAGGATGGGTCCCACTTACACCTAGATGCAGAATATCTTTTGTTTGTCATGGCCCAGATCAGCATTTACTTCTTCAAGATCTTTTTAAGAAAACCTGGCTCTAAATGTAGTATGTCAGCTGTTAGATCACACACCATTATCAAAATTAACTTCTTAGGAGCTGTTTGGTGGTCAAAGATGTATTAGGCACCATCCTATGCACTTCACAAATATCATTTCATCTCATGGCAGGAACTAAACACATGAGGTAGGTTGTATTGCCTTCATTCCAAGGATAAGAAAACTGAAAGTAAGGGAAGTGAAGCTCTTTATCCAAAGCTACAATGCTGTAGAACCAGGACTCGAAGCCAGGCTTGCCCGATCTGAAGTCTGGGCTCAGACTACAGTACTGTGCTGCTTTTCCATTCATTGAGGTTGGTTGGTAATGGAAAGAAACCCAATGCCACATCTCACTGACTGCACTGAGTCCCAGCTCTGCGACTTTGAGTAAATTATTTACCTTTCTGTATGTCCTTTCTTACTTGTAAAATGAGGAGAATAAGACCTCCCTTATCTGCTTCACAGAGTTGTGAAGACCAAATGCAAAGATTCTTGCAATTGTAACACGCCTCACAACTATAAGGGATTAAAGTATTTCTGATTAGAGAAGCCTCACCCCCATGTCACAATATCAGGGAACTCATCCTAGAAAAATTTTGATAGAAGGAGGTAACAAGAATGATGACCCTTTGCCTATGGTTGGCAGGGTTCTTAGAAGGGGTAGCTGATTATATTTCCCAAATATATACATATATACACATATATGTATACATACATGTGTATGTTTCTATGTGCTTATATATATGTGTGTGTGTGTGCGTGTGTGTTTGTATATACATATATGCTATACCATATGATCATCTTACAAAAAGGAGTGTAAAGGTGGTGGTCTAATGTTCTTTGCTCTTGAATCTTGGCAGTGGGTTGCAACTTTCATGATCAATGTAATATGGTAGAAGTCATGCTATGTGACTTGAGAGTTGATTCTACATCATTTAAAGGATACAGTCTCCATCTGGCTCAGGATACCTGCCCTTGGAATCCTGCTGCCATGTTGTAAGGAAGCCCCAATCACATGGAGAGGCCATGTATGGGTGTGTTCTAGGCAACAGACACAATGAGGCCCTCAGCTGACAGCCAGCATCAACCTCCAGACATGTGAGCAAATGAATTTTCAGATTATTCCAGATATTTGATATCTTCAACCTTTGAATCTTCCAGCTGAGGCCCCAGGCATCATGAAACAGAGACAAACTATCCCCAATATGTCTGAACTGAATTCCTGAATCACAGAAACTATGAAGGATAATAAATGACTATCATTGTTTTAAGTCACTAAGTTCAGAGTGGTTTGTTATGCAGCAATAGATACCTAATGTAGGGAAACACTAAAAATAGGGTCAGACAGACTCCAGGATAACATCATAGTTAGTTCTCTAAGATTCATCCTCCCAGGGGAGCTTTCCATTCTTGATGTTTGAGATGATGCTGGGAGTAGGAGGTGTTGAGTCTAGGCCAATTTGGAATTAGAGACTTGAAGGATGAACCAGCTGCAGGCCACTAGAAAATAGCTAACCAAGCAGGCAGAGCAGGATACTGGATAGGGTAACTTTTCCACACTTTATACATTTTTTTGAAAGTGAAAAGGGGTATAATTAAAATAGAGTCACTCTGGGACTCTGGGACAACAAGTATAGATGGAGATGTCCTGGGTAAACCAAAATTTGTGTTACAAAGACTAGGTCAACACTGGGGAGATCAGTAGGAGGTGATCACCATCATCATCATCTGACAGGCTGCCCAACCACAGCAGGGGGAAATCAAGGAACAGGATTATTTGGAAAGGAAGAGGAATCTCTTCTATTTAGACTATTTGGAGAATTGAGGAAGAGGAGTATTGGGAGGAAATCAAGGAAGAGGACTATCTGGGCAGCGAAGTCTGTGTTTGCAAGTTATGGAGTCACAAGTTGTGGTGAAGAAGCAGGAGTTGAGTTGTACGTGGGGAGAGAGGAGCCCAGTTTTAATGACAGAAAAGCTAAGAAGGAAAACACGTCAGCATTATACTGCTCCAACACTGAGCAGTATCTTAATTGAGAGGGTGAATTTCATCTACATCCATTTTCTTTTGAGAAAAACTCCTTAACGAGAAGTGGAATAAGGAGGAAAAAAGGCATAAAGGAGTCATCTGGAGAATTTGTTATGTATGGAGAGCAGGCAGGCACATAAGAAAAGGAGCAGGCAGGTGCCTGTAGTCCCAGCTACTCAGGAGGCTGAGGCAGGAGAATGGCGTGAACCAATGATTACACCACTGCACTCCAGCCTGGGCGACAGAGACAGACTCCGTCTCAAAAAAAAAAAAAAAAAAAAAAAAAAAAAAAAAGAAAAGAAAAGGAGTAGAAGGAAGTTCTAGAGGGAAGATATTTTTGGGCAGACTTGGGCTAGGGTACTGGTAGCTGTAGATTCTTAAATACATAAGGATGGTATGCCACCTTCATCCCAGCAGTTCTAGGGAATAAGTCTTTAGAAGCTTGTCCAGTGTCTGCCTCATACTCTTCAGAGACTAGGAATTTGCCTGCAAGGGAAAGACCACACACAGTCCCCAACCACACCCCTGCTGTCACCCTAAATGACATTGTTGTGGTTCAATTAAAATTTTGTGAGAGAGGAACAGATTACAAGGACGTTGTAGTTGTAGATTTCTCCATGAAGTGATTTACTGAAGTACTCAAAGATTCCTTTCTATCAAAAAATACTGTAATATTTATATGGTCACAGAAGAAATACGATCTTGACTTGTGCTGTATATTTTACGTAGCTCATTCCAGGTAATTTGGGTCTTTCTGACATGTTTCTGACAATTATGGCAATTGTTTCTCCTCTGGGGAGTTGGGGAGAATTTTCCTGCTCTTCTTCACTCATCTTACTAAGGCTGTGCTCAATGAACTTAACAAAGCTTCTCTTTAGGGCTGCCTAGGAATTTTCTGTTTGTTCCTGGACCTCTTGCACTTCTATACATCAACACCCCTAAACCCCAGTTCTTATGCCAGATTTGAATTTTCTCACCTGTTTTGTGGAGTGGACATTTTGTGCCATTGCATGGTGCAGAGGCCTTCAAATGTTTCTGACCATGACTCAGTAAATGCATATACTGCATATGTAAAACTGAAACAAAAATTTCACAAAATGTTATTGACGTCACATAGCACCCTGCTTTGTACTCTAATGGTTTCCATCACATATTGTTTTGAGCTGTGCTTTCCTATGCTGGGTGATTCTATTAGATTAAGTGAAATTCAATCACTATAAATTGGAAATCATTAACCCTGACTGGAAACATTTTAGACTTAAGAAGAATTGACTATGTGTTTACTTGTGAAGAAAAAAGAAAAAGAAAAGGAAATATCATAGGAGTATTTTCATCTCATACTTTTAAAGACAACTTTAAAAGGTGAATTACAATTGGAAATTTTATACTTCTCAGTATCCTAGGAATGGAATTTGTAACAGTTAAGTCTATTGCTGAAATTTTACAAGCCAATTTTCCCACAGGAATTTCTCAGAGGAAATTTGAGTATGTTGTATGTATGAAAGTAGGACAGAGCCTATAGTGGGATTTAAGGAAAATCAGTCTCTTCTCTCATACATGAACATGAATGTTTGCCTGTGAGTGTGCGCGCACACACACACACACATTTTCCAAATCTCTATGAAACTCTTGTGAAATACCAGGATACAGAGCATTTAATTTATCAGTCAGATGTGTCTCCGAAAGTCTATTACTGGGTGAGGAAACACACAAACTATAACTTAGTCAGTCTTTTGACTCTTTTGAAAGTGGTAAATAATATCAGATTATTTTCTATTTTTAAAGTGGCTGGGTTGTGGTGGTTAAAAAAGAAAAAATAAGATTTAAAAAATTATTTCCATAGGTTTTGGGGAGAACAGGTGGTATTTGGTCACATGAGTAAGTTCTTTAGTGGTGATTTGTGAGATTTTGGTGCACCCATCACCTAAGCAGTATACACTGAACCCAATTTGTAGTCTTTTATCCCTCACTCCTCTCCCACCCTTTCCCCTGAGGTCTCCCAAGTCCATTGTATCATTCTTATGTCTTTGCATCCTCATAGCTTAGCTCCCACTTAAGAGTGAGAACACATGATGTTTGATTTTCCATTCCTGAGCTACTTCCCTCAGAATAATATTCTCCAGTTTCATCTAGGCTGCTGTGAATGCCATTAATTCATATATATACACACACATACACACACACACACACATACACACCACAGTTTCTTTATCCCTTTGTTGACTGATGGGCATTTTGGCTGGTTCCATAGTTTTGCAATTGCAAATTGTGCCACTATAAACATATGTGTGCAAATATCTTTTTCATATAATGACTTCTTTTCCTCTGGGTAAACATCCAGCCATGGGATTGCTGGATCAAATGGTAGTTCTACTTTTAGTTCTTTAAAGAATCTCCACACTGTTTTCCATAGTGGTTGTACTAGTTTACATTCCCACCAGCAGTGTAGAAGTTCTCCCTTTTCACTGCATCCACACCAACATCTGTTAATTTTTTATTTTTTTCATTATGGCCATTCTTGCAGGAGTAAGGTGATACCGCATTGTGGTTTTGATTTGCATTTCCCTGATCATTAGTGATGTTGAACTTTTTTTTATGTTTGTTGGCATTTGTATATCTTCTTTTGGTAATTGTCTATTCATGCCCTTAGCCCACTTTTTGATAGGATTGTCTGTTTTTTTTTTTTTTTTTTTTTTTTTTTTTTTTTTTTTTTTTTTTTTTTTTTTTTTTTTGCTAATTTGTTTGAGTTCCTTGTAGATTCTGGATATTAGTCTTTTGTATAGATGTATAGATTGAGAACATTTTCTCCCTCTCTGGAGATTGTCTGTTTACTCTGCTGAGTGTTCCTTTTCTGTGCAGAAACTCT
>NW_016805645.1:1219778-1231753 GCF_001698545.2 Rhinopithecus bieti
AAATATCTTTTTCATATAATGACTTCTTTTCCTCTGGGTAAACATCCAGCCATGGGATTGCTGGATCAAATGGTAGTTCTACTTTTAGTTCTTTAAAGAATCTCCACACTGTTTTCCATAGTGGTTGTACTAGTTTACATTCCCACCAGCAGTGTAGAAGTTCTCCCTTTTCACTGCATCCACACCAACATCTGTTAATTTTTTATTTTTTTCATTATGGCCATTCTTGCAGGAGTAAGGTGATACCGGATTGTGGTTTTGATTTGCATTTCCCTGATCATTAGTGATGTTGAACTTTTTTTTATGTTTGTTGGCATTTGTATATCTTCTTTTGGTAATTGTCTATTCATGCCCTTAGCCCACTTTTGATAGGATTGTCTGTTTTTTTTTTTTTTTTTTTTTTTTTTTTTTTTTTTTTTTTTGCTAATTTGTTTGAGTTCCTTGTAGATTCTGGATATTAGTCTTTTGTATAGATGTATAGATTGAGAACATTTTCTCCCTCTCTGGAGATTGTCTGTTTACTCTGCTGAGTGTTCCTTTTCTGTGCAGAAACTCTTTAGTTTAATTAAGTTCCCCCTATTTATCTTTGTTTTGGTTGCATTTACTTTCAGGTTCTTGGTCATGAAATCCTTGCCTAAGCCAATGTCTAGAAGGTTTTTCCAATGTTATCTTCTAGAATTTGTATAGTTTCAGGTCTTAGATTTAAGTCCTTGATCCATCCTCAGTTGGTTTAGTTGATTTTTGTATAAGGTGGGAGATGAGAATCCAGTTTCAACCTCCTGCATGTGGCTTGCTAATTATCGCAGCACCATTTGTTGAATATGGTGTCCTTTCTCCACTTTATGTTTTTGTTTGCTTTGATCTAGTCATCTAATATGAGGAAACATCTAATATGAAGAAGTAAAAATCTCTGTAAAGAGAAAGGTGAAAAGGGGATGGTACTTAGCCCAGGTGTTGATACTTAACCCAGGTGTTAGGTGCCTGCTAACACATCAAATATATTACTTCATTAAAGCATTGCGATGACAGTGTGAGGTCAGTATTCATTCATTGAGCCACATAATCTATGCAATATATGTGGCATCCACTTACCTATTATGTTAATGAGCTTACACTCTGTAAAGAGATTATGCTTAAATTATTTGCAGGAGAGGCTCCTTGTGTTATATATAAGAATATCTAATTAGTAGATCTGAACTTAGGTTGGGGCTTCCCTGGAAGAACAACTTTGAGGACAGAGAGGGTGTGTAGAGAACACTCAAGGCTGATTACTTAGGCTGAGCAGCATCCCTGAACAATATTCAAAGCTCCTAAAGAAGCTGGTGTTGTCAGAGTAAGCCTGCCATGCTCTACAACTTTGTCCAGAATAGTCCTTTATGCTTGAAGCTGGGTATGGTTAAAAGAAGAGGGGAGAAGAGGGTTTTTCTCCTGGATATCTGTACTTGTTGTTCAGCAGGGACACTGGTGTTGGGAGCTGTCATGCAAACAAATGCTTCTCCCTGTGCTTTACAGAAGGTGTGGTGTGTGAAAAATGGAGGTGCGGGTTGGGGAAGGCTTTGTTCCTAGACAATTTATTAATTAAGATTTTGTTATATCACATTTAAATCAGTTTTACCCTTTAGCTTCATAGACATATTTTCATATTGTTGTAAGGTTATTAATAGAATTTGGTCTATGGAATGTGATTTCTGGACATAGGCCCTAGCAAAGATTTCATGATGAATATGCCAAAAGCAACTGCAGCATAAACAAAACCTGACAAATGGGACCTAATTGAACTGAAGAGCTTCTGCATAGCAAACTAAACTATCAACAGAGTAAACAGGCGACCTACAGAATCAGAGAAAATATTTGCAAACTATTCATCCAATAAAGATCAAATGTCCAGAATCTATAAGAAACTTAAATTAACAAGCAAAAAAACAAACAACCCCATGAAAAAGTGGGCAAAGGACATGAACAGACACTTTTCAAAAGTATACACGCACCTGGCCAACAAGCATATAGAAAAATGCTCAACGTCACTCATCATTAGAGAAATGCAAATCAAAACCACAATGTGATACCATCTTACACCAGTCAGAATGGCTATTAATAAAAAGTCAAAAATAATAGATCCTGGCAAGGTTGCTGAGAAAAGGGAACACTTACATTGCTAATGTGAATGTAAATTAGTTCACCATTGTGGAAGGCAGTTTGGAGTTTTCTCAAAGAACTTAAAACAGAACTACCATTCGACCCAGAAATCCCATTATTAGGTATATATCCAAAGGAATAGAAATACTTCTACCATAAAGACACATGAATGTGTATGCTCATTGCAGCCTTACTGACAATAGCAAGGACATGGAATCAACCTAGATGCCCATCAGTGGTGGACTGAATAAAGAAAATATGGTTCATATACACCATGGAATTCTTTGCAGCGATTAAAAGAATGAGATCATGTCCTTTGCAGCAATATGATGGAGTTGGAGGCCATTGTACTAAGTGAATTGAGGGAGGAATAGAAAACCAAATACTGCATGTTCTCACTTATAAGTGGGAGCTGAACACTGAGTACATATGGACACATGTGTACTTAAGGATGGAGGGTGGGAGGAGGGAGGGGATTGAAAAACTACCTATTGAGTACCATGCTTATTACCTGGGTGATGAAATAATCTATACACCAAACTCCCTTGACATGCACTTTACCTATATAACAAACCTGCACATGTACCCCTGAACCTAAAATAAAAGTTAAAAAACAAAATAAAATCATATAGGGTAGCAGTTCCTTTCCATCTGCTACCATACCTAAGGGAAAAAAAGGATATGATTTCCAGTATGACATTTCTTATGCTTTTATTTTTTTGACTTCAATTTAAAGGTATTTTGCTAAAATTGCCAAGAACAGCAATTCATAAAGTGAATGTGCCAACACTTTGTCAAAGCTTAAAGTTTAGGTACAGATAGGTACAGATCACTCCTAGTACCAGGCCTTCAAAAAATATTCCTAGTTAGAGTGGGTTAAAGGGTGCTGCATTCATTTTCTAAGTTATAAAATAAACTCATTTTGTTGGATGTAATCACTTCAAACATGCAGATGAAAACTGGAAACTCAGAGCTATATCATTGTTTAGCATCAGTTCACTACTGCCATCATCTCAAACTCATCTTTGTCTCGAGAGACTTCAAAAATTAAAACACTTTATAGTACTTATATAACACTTTATAGTTTATGAAAATGGTTTTGAAATTTTAATTTTTGGTGTACGCTTACATACGATATTTTAAGTCTGATGAGTTTTAACAAATGTTTTGATAAATGTATATACCTACATAACCCACACCCCAATCAAGACAGGACATTTGTAGCACACCAGCGAGGTCTAGTCTATTGCACACCTTCTTCCCTCCCCCCACCAACACACACACACACACACACACACACACACACACACACACACGGCAACTGTTCTTCTGATTTTTATTATTATATAAATGCACTCATACTGTACACATACTTTGGTGTCTAGCTTCTTTCACTCAGCATGTTTTTGAAATTCATCCATGCTGTTGTTTGTATTAGTAGTTTATTGCTTTATATTATTGAGCACTAATATACCAAAATTTATTTATCCTTATATCTGTTGATAAATATTTGGGTTGCTTTCAGTGCGGGGCTATGATGAATAAGACTCCAATAAACATTCATATGCGGGTCTTTGAATGGACATATGTTTTCCTTTATCTTAGGTAAGTAGTTAAGAGTAGAATTGCTGGGTTATAGGGTAGGTATATGTTTAATTTTATAATCAATTACCAAATAGTTTTCCAATGTAATGATTCCATTTTATACTCCCATGAACTATGTATGTGAATTCTAGTTGTCTACATCCTTACCAACATTTGGTATTGTCAGTATTTTTAGCCATTAAATTAGTGTGAGGGGTATTTCATTGTGATGTTAATTTGCATTTCCTTGATGTCTAATGAGTTTCAGCACTTAAAAAATGTGCTGCTAATTATTTTTATGTCTTCTGTGAAGTGTTTGTTCAAGTTTTTGCCCATTTTAAAAATTGGGTTGTCTTTTTGTTGTTGAGTTTTAGTAGTTCTTTATATATCCTGAATATAAGTCCTATGTGACACGAATATATTTTTTCAGCCTGTGGCTTGCTTATTCATACATTTTTAAATGGAGTCTTTTGAATTTTTAATTTAGATGGAGTACAGTTTATCCTTTTTTAATGGGTAGTACTTTTTGTGTCCTGTTTGAAGTCTTTGCAAATGGTTTATCTTACATTTTCTTCTTTATAATTTTAGCTTATACATTTAGGTCTGTGATCCATATAAAATTAATTTTTGTATATGGTATGAGGTAGGGGTTGAGATTCTTTTTTTACTTCAAATTATGGTCTAGTTGTTCCAGAACCATTTATTGAAAATATTTTCTTTTCCTGATTGAATGGTTTTGGTACTTTGGCTGAAAAATCAATTAATTATTTCATAAGGGTCAAGTGTTACATTATCTGTTCTCTATTGGCCTACTCATCTGTGCTTACACTAATACTATATATCTGGATTACTGTAGTTTGATAGTCTCAAGGCCTCTGTATTGGTCCATTTTCACGCTGCTTCTAAAGACATACCAGAGACTGGGCAATTTACAAAAGAAAGAGGCTTACTGGACCTACAGTTCCACATGACTGGGGAGGCCTCACAATCATGGCAGAAGGTGAAAGGCCCATCTCACATGGCGGCAGACAAGAGAAGAGAGCTTGTGCAAGGAAACTCCCCTTTTTAAAACCATCAGATCTCATGAGACTTACTCACTATTATGAAAACAGCACGAGAAAGACCTATCCCCCATGATTCAATTACCTCCCACTGGGTCCCTCCCACAACATGTGGGAATTCAAGATGAGATTTGGGTGGGGACATAGCCAAACCATGTCAGCCTCCAACTTTGTTCTTTTTTTGCAAGATTGCTCTGACTATTCTATATCCTTTGCATTTTTATAACATTGTGGAATTAATTTGTCAACTTCAACAAAAGAACTCTGTGATTTTTATTAGCCAGAGTTCTCCACAGAAACAGAACAAATGGGATATATATAGATATATCAGAGATTTATTATGGGATTGGCTCACACAATTATAGAGGCTGAGAAGTCCCATAATATGCCACCTGCAAGCTGGAGAACCGGAGAAGCTGGTGGTATAGAATTGAGTTCAAGTTCAAAGGCCTTAAAACCAGGAGATCTGCCAGTGGACAAAGACCTGAGAACTGGAAGAAAGAGCAAGGTCATTCTGGTGTAAGTCCTGGAGTTGGAAGGCCCAAGAACCAGCAACTCTGATGTCAGGAGGCAGGAGAATATGGTCATCCCAGTTTAAGAAGCCAATCGCCCTTCCTCTGCCCTTTTATTCTATAGGTTCTCAGTGGATTGGATGCTGCCCTCCCACATTAGTGAGGGTGGATCTTCTTCACTCAGTCTACTGATTCAATCACTAATCTCTTCTGGAAAAAAGCTCACAGATACACATAGAGATATATATTAACCAACTATCTGAGCATTCCTTAACCCAGTCAAATTGGCATATAAAATTAACCATCACAGATTTTCACTGGGGTTGCCTTAAAACTATGGGTAAGTTTTTTACAGTTTGAGTCTCACAACAGAGATAAGGAAACTAATGCTCAGAGGATTCCATGGTCCAAGCTCAGAGGACCATGGAGCTAGAAAAGACATTGGATAAATTGTAGTTTTCTTTAGTGGTTCCCTAACTTCGTTGCACATTGGATTCAACTGGGAATCTTTAAATAAGACATATGTGACCAGGCACGGTGGCTTATGCCTGTAATCCCAGCACTTTGGGAGGCTGAGGCGGGTGGATCATGAGGTCAGAAGTTCGAGATCAGCCTGGCCAACATGGTGAAACCTTGTCTCTACTAAAAATACAAAAAATTAGCCAGGCACGGTGGCATTCACCTGTAGTCCCAGCTACTCAGGAGGCCAAGGCAGGCAAATTGCTTGAACCCGGGAGGCGGAGGCTGCAGTGAGCTGAGATCACACCACTGCACTCCAGCCTGGGCAACAGAAAGGAACTCCGTCTCACAAAAACAAAAACAAACAAACAAACAAACAAACAAACAAACAAAAAGACATATGTGGCTCCCAACCTTAAATATTCTGATTTAATTGGTTTGGCAAGCAATCTGGGCATCAGGATTTTTAAAAGCTCTCCTTTTAAAAGGTGATTCTGGTGTGCAGCAAACTTTGGGAACCACTGGTTTAGTGCTCATATTTATAATGTGAAAACTGAGGCCCAGAAATGACATACAAGTTGCCTAAATTTTCAAAACTTACAAATAGACTCATTTTAAATGCCATATGAATATTTTGTTCAATAAATGTGTGTAGACCTCAAAAATCAACAACCACTGCAGCTTCCAACCCAAAGCTAATAGTTGTCACTTTTCTGCCAGAAGACAATGTCATCTAGCTCTTTGTGTTGCACTGAGCAAAGTTCTATATGTGAATATCCTCAGGGAAGCAACAAAGAGAAAAAACAGAGAGAGGGGGAAGACTGGAAGAAAAAACATAGGCATTAGGACCAGGTGTGTTATTCTACTCCTGGATGCCAAGTCAATAGCTGTCTTTGTGTTGTCAATTTTCTAGCTATAAAAACAAAAAAGACTATCTGAAGAAACTCTATGAAGCCTGAAGCCTTATGCTTCTTGGGTGAAAACACAGAATATCTGATAATATTACTAATTCAATATTAGCAATTTCTATTTAAATTTCATTTAGAGAAAACTGCTTTCAGACATCACAAGAAAAAAGAACATTGCTCAGCATGCACGTTTATTATTTCTCTCTGTGGGATTCCACTTCTTTCTGTTTATAAAATGGAAATTATAGGACAATAGGTGGAAAAACTGATGTTATATAATTTTTAGTTCTTTATATTGGGTATATCAGAATTTGTAATTCCTTTTATTTTCCAGCATAAGAGTTTTTAATCTCCTCAAAGGCAGAGGCTACACTTTCCTTAGCTGGTATATTCTCATTAGCACTGTGCATGGCACAGAGAGGGGTGTCAACAAATGTGGAACTGACATATCTTACTAAAGAAGAAAAACTAAAGGACATATTAAAATGCTTCCAGCAAAAGTCTCACAGCTTTTACTTTAAGAATCAGACACTGTTCATTTTGAAGCTTAAAAAAAAATCCACACTAAACAGATCTTTCACCTTTAAGCTTCATGTTGTACATCTTTCAAAATAAATGTCATAGTTTCAAAGTTTTTATCACTTCAAGGCAGTTCAAGACAATAGAAGACTATTCTAATGTACATGTTCAGTTCAAATGTCTGAGCTGTTCAGCTTTGTTTTTGATTATTTGTATTTGGTCATAAGGCATCTTTCAAGATGTCTTTCAAGCTGTCTCTTGGTCATCCACTGTCAGAATTACTGTTGCCAATAAAAGATCCATTCTAGAACTTAAAAAAAATACTGGTGATGGGCAAGATGCATATTCAGAATCAGTCTGCATATTCCTAAAGCAATGGGAATTTTTTTGAACTGGAGTTGTATGTGGGGTTTATCCTTAAAGCTGTCCTGTTTGGACTGGGGTCAAATGAAGAAAGGAGACCGGCAACATTTTGAAGTTTACTTTTGGGATAGTAGAGGATAAAATGAGACTTCAAAGAGATATTTCTTTCTGTTATTTTTATCTGCCAGATTAGAGGAGAAAATCATGATGGAATAAACATGTACTTAATACCTAATTTGGGAATTTTGGAGAACTTAGATCCAAGAGGATGGCTGAGGAGGGGAGTGATTGAGGGAGGGTGTGGGGCAACAGGGAAGGAATCCTTCAGGGATCCTCTTGCCAGAACCTGAACTGTATTCCCCAGTGGTTACCTTTAAGAAGGAAGAGAGGTTGGCAAAGAGGCATTTAGATGAGTTGTCTTCCTTCAATGTGAGATGTAAGCTGCTTTGATCATTTTGATATTGTTGTGGATAGGTAATTCAAAGGAGCTTTTATTGGGAATTGCTTTTAACAAGTTATCAATTGATAATATAGAGCCAGTTTATCTCTTGGTATTTGCTCTATAAATGTTTACCTTCCTAAGGAAGCAAGGGTTTTTCAAATGACCCTTATCAGACATTCTGACACACAGAGTGTGTATCATGTCTTGATCTTATTTGTAGAGTCATATATTGAAAAGGTAACCTGTGATGATGCCACTGATGGTGATACCATTGTCTCATTATTTGAAATACTGTAGATCATATGACTCAATATTCTCTTACATGAAAATATACCTATACTGCTAGCTTTCAGGTTTTGATAAAATCTCTTTGAATGTATCATTTCTGGCTAAAAATATAATTTTATGGCGATGAGCTAGATAAAACTCAAACTCTGAAGGGTTGCAAACCCACTTCTCAAGCAGTGTAGACTATGGCTAATACGGAGTTAGCCATATTTGGGTTTCATTCTGGTCCTGACATTTATTATCATGAGACTTTGTACCATTTTTTAAATCCTTAATGACATCCTCTGTAATGGGAATACAAATACTGACTTGTCAGGCGTACTCGGAAGATTACATAAGAAAATGTACATGAAGCATTCAAGATAGTGCCTGGCACATTGTAGGTACTCAATGCGTGAGAGTGATTATTATTATTATTAGCATTATTATTATTCTACTACCACAGGATAACTCTGTAGGTCAATAAATGTATAAGAAGTAGTCTTAAATAAAAATAAAGAGCTCACAAGATTGATGTCCTGCAAGTCAAACATGTAGAATTTGGAATTGTACATTCCTATACTTCTCATTACCAGTTTGTCTAGGAGGTGCTTAGTTATTACTCTAGAACGAGATCAAAGTTACTTCAATTTTATTAGTGTTGATTCAAATAGGTATTTTATTCTATTGAATACTGTAGGAACGATTAACAGAAGCTGGACGTACCAAATAGCTACCATCTGATAGTCATTCCCTTACATGGCAGTGGGAGCTTGGTGTGAATGGCTTCTATATTCTAGATCATTATTTTTTAGCTGAGATTTTAGGAGTTAGTGGGGGTAACCCATAAACATTACTACCATTGTGCATAGACTACACTTTTAAGAAGCCTCCTTTCCCTTAAATAAACCTCAAAATGGAATTTGTCACAATTCAAAGGAAATGCAGTGAAGCTGGGCTCCCTCAGCAAAAAATCATCTCATTCAATGCATTTAAATTATAGCCTATGATGAACCAAAATAGATCATGAATGAGAAAAAATCTGGGGAGAGGTAAGTTGTTTAAAATAAAGGGAATGAATTTTCTGTGGGAAAATGAGTAAGAATAAACTCCCTTTCAGCTAATACCCAGAATCTACAAAGAACTTAAACAAATTTACAAGAAAAAACAATCCCATCAAAAAGTGGGCAAAGGATATGAACAGACACTTCTCAAAAGAAGACATTTATGCAGCCAACAAACACAAGAAAAAATGCTCATCATTACTGACCATCAGAGAAATGCAAATCAAAACCACAATGAGATACCATCTCACACCAGTTAGAATGGCAATTACTAAAAAGTCAGGAAACAACAGATGCTGGAGAGGATGTGGAGAAATAGGAAGGCTTTACACTGTTGGTGGGAGTATAAATTAGTTCAACCATTGTGGAAGACAGTGTGGTGATTCCTCAAGGATCTAGAACTAGAAATACTATTCGACCCAGCGATCCCATTACTGGATATATATCCAAAGGATTATAAATCACGCTACTATAAATACATGTATGTTTATTGCAACACTATTCACAATAGCAAAGACTTGGAACCTACCCAAATGTCCAACCAGTGATAGACTGGATTAGAAAAATGTGGCACATATACACCACTAGAATTACGTATACAGCCATAAAAAAGCATGAATTCATGTCCTGTGCAGGGGGACATGGATGAAGCTGAAAACCCATCATTCTCAGCAAACTATCACAAGGACAGAAAATCAAACACTCATGTTCTCACTCATAGATGCGGAATTGAACAATGAGAACACTGGACACCAGGGTGGGGAACATCACACACCAGGGCCTGTCATGGGGTGGGGGCTGGGGGAGGATAGCATTAGAGAGATACTTAAGGTGAATGATGATTAATGGGTGCAGCAAACCAACATGGCACATACCATACCTATGTAACAAACCGCACGTTGTGCACACTGTAACCCTAGAATGAAAGTATAATTTAAAAAAAAAGAATGGAATAAAATGTGGATTGATAGACTTCAACCTGTGGGTTTTTCAGATGGGTAATGAGGAATGCTCTCTTAAGAGTGCTATATCCCAGATTTAACACAACAGGATACAGTTTCCTTGTCCAGGTCTTTTTAAAGGGACTCTGTATTATTTTACCCACGGCGTATCATTTATTTAACACTGAGTATTTTTTTCAGTTCATTTAAAGTGCAAAGAGTTACTGTTGGCTATCCATTCAAAAGATACTCTTGTGGATGTTATAGGGATTATAACGAGTATTTATTCAAGATCCCAGCAAGAATCATACAGTGCTTTCAAACAGAAGAAACAGAGGTGAGGTTATAATAAGGAACACTACAAAAGAATGGGCAAGTTAGTGAAAGGGACAAAAGGAGGAAGTAATTTCTGTAATGCAGAGGAAATAAGTTGAATTGAAAGGGATACCCCACAGATGAAGAGGGGTAAATACCAGCAATTCCACTTGTGGAGATACTCTCAAAAGAATTGAAAACATGGTCTCATAGCAACCCATCTTCATAGCAACATTATCCACAATAATCAAAAGGTAGAAGCAACCCAATTGTCCATGGATGGATTAATGGATTAACAAAATGTGGTATATACATACACTGGAATATTATGCAGTCTTAAAAAGGAAGGAAATCTTGACACATGCTACAATGTGGATGAACCTTGGGGACCTTATGCTAACCTTGAGGATATTATCCTAAGTGAAATAAGCTAGTTACAAAAAAGACACCTATTATATAATTCCACTTACCTGAGATTCCTAGAGTAGTCAAATTCATAGAGATAGAAAATAGAATTGTGGTTTCCAGGAACTGAGGGGAGAGGAAACAAGGAGTTGTTTAATGTGTATAGACTGTCAGTTTTGCAAGATGAAAATAGTTCTGGAGATAAATGGAGGTGATAGTTGTACAACCATATCAAAAGTAGACTGAACTGTACATTTGAAGTGGTTAAGAGAGTACTTTTTAAAGGTATTATACCGTAATAAAAAATAGAAAAGTAAATGCAACTTTTGAATTGGTTAATTTTTCAGGTCATTATTAGGACAGGTGTCCTAATATTATCCTAATATTGTAACAAAACCATGTTTTCTGGGCTCATTATGATTAAAATGTTTGCAACTGTAGTCTCTCCAATAACAACAGCTACTATTTATTGGGTACCCTTTTTATATCAGATCTTGTGTTTGGTACTTTATACATTTGATATTATACAACATGCTGTTATCATGCCCATTTTGCAAAAAAGGAAACAGGCTCAGGGAGGGTAAATGCCTTGTTTAAAGGCAAATTGTCAGTGACTTTCAGGGGCAGGATGTAGGCCTTGGCTTACCCAACTCTGGCTGCAATCTTCCTGAGTCACTCTGGTCTCTTGCAGGTGCCATGTCCCAACTTGTCTTATAGCATCAAGCCTTCTAATATTCCATGGATTTGGGTCAGAAGTTGTTCTTCTATAGTCACCTGTTTTAGAATCCCCTGCCCTTCCTGGTCACTGTCACAGCAGCTGCCTCAATGGCCAGATACTTGAGAGCAATGCATCGATACCACCTTATCCAAGACAGAAATGGGGTTCTTTTTTTTTTTTTTTTTTTTTTTTTTTATTTTTATTTTTATTTTTATTTTTATTTTTTTTACCCATCAATTAATCATTTATATCTTGTATAACTCCCCAATGCAAGCCCTCCC
>NW_016805645.1:1235502-1273088 GCF_001698545.2 Rhinopithecus bieti
GTGCCTGTATGCTTACAGCGCAGTATTGGGGTGGGAGTTACCCGATTTTCCAGGTGTTGTGTGTCTCAGTTCCCCTGGCTAGGAAAACGGATCCCCTTCCCCCTTGCGCTTCCAGGTGAGGCGATGCCTCGCCCTGCTTCAGCTCTCGCTGGTCAGGCTGCAGCAGCTGACCAGCACCGATTGTCCGGCACTCCCTAGTGAGATGACCCCAGTACCTCAGTTGAAAATGCAGAAATCACCGGTCTTCTGTGTCGCTCGCGCTGGGAGTTGGAGACTGGAGCTGTTCCTATTCGGCCATCTTGCTCCGCCCAGAAATGGGGTTCTTCTAGTGTCTGCTTGCTTCTGCTGCTCTAAGACCAGGAGACATTTATTTCCCTGGCTTCTTAAGCTTATGTATGACTCTGGGTTAAACAGTTGTCAAGGACAGTCATTCATTCACTCACTCATTTAAATATTGAGCTTCTTCCCTGTGTCAGGTATTGCTCTAGGCACTGAAGATTCAGAGGTATCTAAGAAAGAATGGTCCCCGACCTGGAGCTTACAGTTTGGTGGGGGCCAACAGAAATAATCATATAGGCCAGGCATGGTGTCTCACACCTGTAATTCCAGCACTTTGGGAGGCTGAAGTAGGTGAACTGAGTCCAGAAGTTTGAGACCAGCCTGGGCAACATGGCAAAACCCCATCTTTACAAAATATTAGCTGGGTGTGGTGGTATGCCTGAAATCCCAGTTACTGGGGAGGCTGAGTTGGGAGGATCGCTTGAGCCCAGAAGGCAAAGGTTGCAGTGAGATAAGATCACGCCACTACACTCCAGCCTGGGCGATAGAGCAAGACCCTGTCTCCAAAAAAATAAAAATAAAAAAAATTATTTTACAAACAATGGCACAATTAAAATAATGTTAGATGGTGGTGCTAAGTGCTAAGAAGAAAAACATTCAAGAGCAAGTTAGGGTAGAAGTACTACTATAGCTGGAGTGATAAGGGAAGAGGAGTGTCTGAAAAAAGAAAGAAATAATAAGATGGAGGTAGCCATATGACTGCAGGAAAAAGAACATTACAGGCTGAGGAATCAACAAAAAGACCCTGAAACTGAAATGAGCTTGACATGTTCAAGTTAGAGAACAGAAGCTCTTTCCCTGCAATAGAGTGAATGAGGAGAATCGTAAGGGCTGAGGTTGGAGGAGTCAATGAGGTTTGGTCATGATGACTACTTTGGCCATGGTGAGGAATTTGGGTTTTATTTAAGGTGCTCCAGGAAGTCATAAGCCAGGGAAAGACATGCTCTGATTTATATCTGGGATGAAGGAGGTCAAGAGTGGATGCAGAGCCACCAACTAGGAGGGGGTTGCCAGAATCTAGAGGTAGGATGATGGTGACTAGGACAGCTTACCTTGGGAGCAGAACTGTCTTTCCCTGGGGTGACTGTCTTCTTCTGAGCCAGCAATTCTGTAGCTTTTCTCTCTTCCTGCAGCCCCGGAGGCTGGGCAGGACAGAGAAAACCCTTTCCCTCAAGTCTGCCGCCTTGTCTGTTTCTTGCTGCGCCTTGCGGTGGTCCACATGGACCTGGTCATGGACAAGCTGCCCTGTCTCAAGCTTCTTCAGGCTCCTCTTGTGAAGCCCCGTGACTGTGGAGCCTCAGAGACTCTGCTAACCAAAAATGTCCCTCTCAGTCTCTAAGCAGATTGGGGTGTGCCTGTCCACTAGGCTCTTTAAGTGCCCAACTTTGTTACATGTGCTCAACTCAAGCACGAACATGCCAGTAAAAACAAAATAAAACAAAACAAAAAACAAAACAAAACAAAACAAAAAACAACTTCCAATGGCTTATTCAAAGGAAAGGAAAAGATTCCAAAAGATTTTTGGACACCAGATAGCTCTTCTTAAACAGAGCTTGATGAGTTAAGTGTAAATGAATCAGAAACATGTGCGTTGGATGTCTCTTTGCAGGCACTTGGGTTTAAAAATGAAACGCAAGGGTTAGGGGAATGAGGGAAAACATGGTTGAGTTTTGCAAAGACCTAAATGAGAACTTCACAGAACAGAGGGCCCCAAACATGGTGCAATTTTTCCCTACTCTAATTTATTTCATCCCCAGACTGTGAGAGCAGCTTGATGTATGTGGCATTCTGTTGTATTTTCCTTGCAGACACTATGTCCCTAGTATTCCTTGTTTCCTTGCCAAAGGCCTTGTTATGCTGTGGGTTAAAACTATGCTTCACAAAAACTATTTTGACTTAAGCATCTTAAGAAGTTCACAGACTTTTTTTTCTCATGAAATCCAGGCTTTTGATGGCAAGAGCTGACTCTATCTTTTAGGCTGTGCTGCAGCCTCATGTAGTTGAGAGAGAACACTGTTTTGGCACCATTCAGAAACTTACATGAGCTCCATGCCCTTGGGCAAGTCAGTAATGATAATATCTCAAAGTCAGCTTTCTCATCTGTAAAATGGGGGACAACTCCTTCATTATTTGCTTCCAGAGTTGTTTGGGAGGGCTGTGTAAATTGCAGAACACATATAAATAAAATGGACGATTACGATGAACATAAGAGAAGGGTTGTGAATGACTTTAAAATGGTACAATCACCTTATCTGGAAGAGATGTCTGGTAGAGGGGACAGTGAAATGTAGTTTTCTTCTTTTATGCTGAGGAAGGGTCGGAATGAGAGAAGAGTTGAAAGTCAGCATGACTTCCTGTTCATATTACACAGCTATCATGACTTAGAACCCTAGAATTCTAGGGCTTGGATGACATCGTGTTAGACTCTTTATTTCACACTTGAGAAATCTGAGTCAAATGGGGAAACAACTGGCCCGGGTCATGTAACTACCCCCAGAAAACTGCCAGGATGCCTGTACCTGAGAGAATAAGGTGCATTCTTAGCAGTGGAAATGTCACAAAGATAGGAGTCAGTTATTTGTAAAGCATTTTCTCAGCATTTTGTGTATTTATTTATTTATCTTAAATCTCCAGGGCTTAGCATAATTCCTGGGATGACATACACATTTAATAAAAATTTGCAGACTGAGAAAGAGAGAAGAATGTCAGATAGGAAGATGAGCTGAAAATAAAGGGAAAGCATGATTTCCATCCTGGAGAAGCTTATAGTCCAGCTTACAGTCTTGTCTGTGGAAACAAGATATATATGGAAAAAAAAAAAAAACAAACTTTTATTAGGCTAGCCAGCAGTTTATCAATCTTATTTATTCTTTCAAGAAACAAACTTTTGATTTTTTTAGTCTTTTGTATGAGTTTTTGCATCTCAGTTTCATTCCACTCAGTTCTGATTTTGGTTATTTTCTTTCTCCTGCCAGCCCTGGGATTGGTTTGCTCTGTTTTTTCTAGTTCGTCTAGGTATGATGTTAGGTTATTAATTTTAGATCTTTCTAACTTTTTGATATGGGTGTTTAGCACTATAAACTTTCCCCTTAAAACTGCTTTAGCTGTTATCTCAGAGATTCTGGTATGTTGTATCTTTGTTATCATTAGTGTCAAAGAATTTCTTGATTTCTGCCTTAATTTCATTATTTACCCAAAAGTCATTCAGGAGCGGATTGTTTAATTTCCACGTCATTGTATGGTTTTGAGAGATTTTGGTATTGATTTCTATTTTTATTGTGCTGCGGTCCAAGAAGGTGGTTGATATAATTTCAGTTTTTTAAAAAATTTGTTGAGAATTGCTTTATGGCCAAGTGTGTGGTGAGTTTTAGAGTATGTGCCATGTGTAGATGAGAAGAATGTATATTTTGTTATTGGGTGGAGTATTCTGTACATATCTGTTAGGTTCATTTGGTGAAGTGTTGAATATACGTCCTGAACATCTTTGTTAGTTTTCATTCCATGCTCATGGACAGGAAGAATAAATATTGTTAAAGCAGCCATACTTCCTGAAATAATTTACAGATTTGGCACTCTTTCTATCAAAATACCAACATTTTTCACAGAATTAGAAAAAAAAATTCTAAAAATCCTATGGAACCAAAAAAGAGCCCAAATAGCCAAAGCAATCCTAAGTGCAAAACACAAAGCCGGGGCGTCACAAGACCTGACTTCGAACTACACTAGAAGCCTACAATAACCAACACAGCATGATACTGGTACAAAAACAGACACATAGACCAATGAAATAAGTTAGAAAACCCAGAAATAAAGCTGCACACATACAACCATCTGGTCTTTCACAAAGTTGACAATAACAAGCAATGGGGAAAGCACTTCTTACTCAGTAAACGGTGCTGGGATAACTGGTTAGCCATATGCAGAAGATTGAAACCGGACTCCTTCCTTTCACCATACACAAAAATCAACTCAAGATAGATTAAAAACTTAAATATAAAACCTAAAAGTAACCTAGGAAATACCATTCTGAACACAGGCCCTGTGAATGATTTCATGATGAAGACTCTAAAAGCAATTGAACAAAAACTAAAATTGACAACTGGGACCTAATTAAACGAATAAGCTTCTGCACAGCAAAGTAACTATCAACAGAGTAAACAGACAACTACCAAGGGCAGAACATATTTGTGACCTATGCATCCAACGAGGTCTAATATCCATAATCTATAAGGACATTAAAAAAATTAACAAGCAAAAATCAAACAACCTTATTTAAAAAATGAGCAAAGGACATGAACAGACACTTCTTACAGTAAATTATGTCCTTTGCAGCAACACAGATGCAGCTGGAGGCCATTCCTAAGTGAATCAACACAGGAACAGAAAACCAAATACCATATGTTCTCACTTACAAGCAGGAGCTAAGAAGGGAGCAAGGGACACTGGGGCCTACTTTAGGGTGGGGGTGGGAGGAGGCTAAGGACTGAAAAACTACCTATTGAGTGGAGGAAAGAAGAGGCTGGATGAGTTCAGAAACTAGGATAAGGATCAATGACAACCGAGTGAAAGACTCGGCACTGAATTTCTTGGTAGCCAAGGCAGAAAAGAGGAGAGATGAATTCCTTT
This sequence comes from Rhinopithecus bieti, assembly GCF_001698545.2. NCBI lineage: Eukaryota > Metazoa > Chordata > Mammalia > Primates > Cercopithecidae > Rhinopithecus > Rhinopithecus bieti. The sequence continues at coordinate 1,240,468 of NW_016805645.1, forward strand.
CCTAAATTAAAAGGAACAAAAACAACAGCACTCCTCTAAACACTCTTGAGTTTTGTGACTGTTAGCCACTAAACACAAGCAAAATGATTAATTGAGAGGGAAACATAATTTTGTTTTCACTGATGAATCCTAAGAAAATTGGTCACATGGTTCTTCATATAAGGGATATTGAATTACATGGTCTTTAACAGCAAATTTACAAAAGATGCAGAAACATTCTTCATATGGCTGCTTCATTTATTGACATTCAACAAAAACCAAGGACATTATGAAATTATAGCTCTTTGTAGGAATGTCTACACTGGCAAACTAAGGTCATGTAGCCTGATACACTGTTTAGAAGATCTCAATTTACACAGGGATAGATAGGCTTAAGGACTCTTAGGAGGGACACTTAACGAGTTAACCCAGTGGAAGCCACCAATGTGCACACAGTAGGTTATCACCTCAGTTAATTGGTAGTGGAGAAAGCTGAGAATAGGGTTCTGAATGAAGGGTATGTATGTAGAGCAATTCTGACAGTAGAGAGAGGGAGATCATGGAAGGGCTCAGGTTAAAGCAGCATACAGACTCATAATGATTCAACAACAATGTGTCTGGGAGGCCACAGAATTAGATTCAAATGTAGGTAAAATTCTCACAGAGTATACAGTGCTCGTGCAATGAGGCCTACCTTTGAGACCCCAAATAAGAAATTAAAGAGACAATAAATAGCCCAGGGTTTAAAATGATTGTATTTCCAAATGGAAGAGATCTCCAGCGCCCAGATAAACAGTGTTATTCATGATTCAAGCACTACTGAAAAATGTCAAGAAAATCAAATTTTAACATTTACAGCTTACAAAAGTTACCTACTCTGGTGTCCCAGAGAAGAGCCAGTAGCTAGATACTCCTCCAGGTAATAAGACCTTCTTACATGTGTCCCTCCCCTATCAGATACTATGCCCTTTGACTGGTTACTTTGCCAGTAGAGTAAGCTCTTTACATCTACAGGTTCTGCATCTGTGGATTCAACCAACTGAGGATTGAAAATACTTGAAAACAAAAAGAGAGCAAAACAATAAAAACAATACAAATAAAAACAATACAGTACAACAACAACTTATATAGCATTTACATTGTACTAGGTATTGTAAGTAATCTACGGATGATTTAAAGTAAATAAGAGGGTGTGTGTGTGTTATATGCAAATACTATGCCATTTTATATAAGGGATTTGAGCATCCATGGATGTTGGTATCCATGGGGGTCCTGGAATACTGAAGGCTAGCTGTACAGTCCTATACTTGGCTTCCATGCTGTGAAAGTCCTTTTCAGGCTCCCAAAATCTCTAACCACGGCCTAAAAGTCTGACTTTATTAAACATTGCACATGATATGGCTTGGCTCTGTGTCCCCATTCAAATCTCATCTCAAATTGTAATCCCCACAATGTCAAGGGAGGGACCTGGTGGGAAGTGATTGAATCATGGGGATGGTGTCCTCCATGCTGTTCTCAAGAGAACTGATGGTTTTAAAAGTGTTTGGCAGTTCCCCTCTTTCTCTCTTTCTCTCCTGATACCTTGTGAAGAAGGTGCTTGCTTCCCCTTTGCCTTCTGCCATGATGTTAAGTTTCCTGAGTCATCTCCAGCCTTGTGAAACTGAGTCAATTAAACTTTTTGTTTATAAATTACCCAGTCTCAGGTAGCATATTTAGAGTAGTATGAGAATGGACTAATAGAATACCATTTGCCCAAATCTTGGGATTGTTCTCAGAATATCTGTGGTTCTTTACATCCCACAAAACCCATGAGCCTATATCAACATATATTATTATTTTTAAATAATATTAAACTGGCATGGAAAGGGATGTGTGGAGCAGAGAGATTTAAGAGGGACTTTTCAGAGTGGCTATAATTTAGATGGGGATATCACATAAAAATGTGAAAAGTAGATGAGGATATGGCCTGAGCTAGAGGGCTGGGGGAGGGTAATGCTGTTTATGCCAAAACAAAACAAAACAAAACAAAAAAACCCAAAGTATTTGTAGAGGGCAAATATAGCACTAAAAGTTTTCATGGGTCCCAAATAAGATGGACTATGAATCATGGAAAGGAATTTTGAGGCCATTGTTAACAGCCCAAGGTAGTCGCTTACAAATGAGAAAACTGAAGCCCAAGTAGACTGCCATTTTTCTAAGGTCAGAAAGTGGCAGAGCTAATGTTAGAATCCAAACCCACAGAATCCAAGGTCAGTGCTCTATGCTTACTATGCTGAAGAGTTGTGAGTATGGAAGAGCTGTCTTGTTATCCTGAGAACTCATTGACTTTGAGGGGCCTGAAAAGCACAGGGAAGATGAGATATGTGTGGGAAATGTTCCCAAATCAATAGAAAAGGAGGGAAAGAAAGTGTATGTAGACTGCAAACTTGAAATTTCCTCCTGATGTCTTAATGAGTTCTTGAAAACCAGAGCTGCTGGAAAATATTGAGAATCCTCTAAATTTGGGAAGTCTAACAGGCAGAGTAGGCTTATGATGCACAAAAGATGCCCATGTCAGCCCAGGCAGGCATGTAGCCAGCAGGTCTGGCTGTTCATATTTCAGAAAAAAGGGCAAAGAGATTGATGGAATCTTTCTGCAGAGGAAAAGAGGCTCCAGCATATGAGTAAGTTACACAGCTCAGCCTCTTCAGAGACAACACAAACCCACTGTGGTCACCTGACTTTATTATGTGGCTTTCCCACAGATTTGACCAACATTTAGCAATCCATTTCCCAGAGTTCCATGGCATCTTTCTGTCAACTTGATTGATGGGCAGCTCCTATAGGAACGTGGGTCTCTATGACCATCTTCAGTGAGACTACAGTACCATGTTACCTGTCTGGAAAGTGAGGGGTGTGGGAGTCTCACACAAAACACTTTCTCTCCTCTTTTCTTTGCTCTCTTCGATTTTTTTACAAAATGTAATGTCACAATGGCAGCCTCAGAGGTTAGACTTCCATTGTTACTTGGCCCCTAGAAGGGGTCTTTAAATCTAGAATTGTTGAAAGTCCTTTGGGATGGAGTTTAAGGTACAACAGCAGGTATCAGAGGGACTATGACAAATGAGAATGGTATCAAAAGAGACTGTTCAAATAAACAGTTGGATGCTTGGAAGTATAGTCTGAAGACCTCAGATCTTTCTCTCCCCTCTGTTATTCTTTCCCCCCAAAACAGAAGATTAAGTTTGCTGTGAACATGAGCTGATGAAAAGAATTCAAATAGTGCTTTGAATAGGACCCCAGTCAGACCCACAGGAGAGCTACAAATTGCTTTTGGAGACACCAGTCTCCCTTTACAGAAAGTTAGCAGAAAGCCCACATATCTTCTTTCTATAAGGTACTAACTTGTAAATTAACCTTTAATGGTGTATAAATGATGTTCTGAAAGAACTGCTTATGCAGCTATATTTATGATCTAGAAAATTGCAAATATTTACAAGATTATAGGTGTTAATGGTCTGTCAAAAATGTTTGTATATTGTACATACATTAAACCCCAGTTTCAGACCACCCTGGTATAAAAGACCACCACTCTCTAGTCCCATATAGTGTTTCACTTTGAATCCATATATGCCAATCCCTATAATTAGCCTGCTCCCTAATATAGATCAAGTCCACTTTATAGAGAATTCTCTCGATAGTTTTCATTTAGTTTAAATCCAGTACCCAGGCTGCCTATGTAAACTGTTTGCTAAATGGTCCAGGATGGCCAATCGATCTTATGTCAGCAATGCCTGTGAACTTGTTCCTCTTGTTTCTAAGTTGGCCCCACTGTAGGGCCTAAGTGCCCTTGTTTGATTGCTTTCCGGAAATAAAATTAAGCATATATTCATGCCTCCATGACTCGACCTCTCTGCTAGTGTTTGGTCATTCGAGCACAAATGTACATGAGCTGCAGACATAATTCAGTTCCAAGAGCTGCTTAATGTTACAAAAGCATCTTAACTATGGTGCTTGACAATGGAAAACGGCACAGACAAAGGGGGAAAAGAATCTTCTTTCTCCTGTAATTGTTACTTCTTTTGTGGTTCGTCTCTCTAACTATCTTGTTGTATTACTGCTCTGTGAGGGGGTATGGCAGGAAAAAAATAAAAAAAGGTCACAGGTTGTTTTGAAATGGTTCTTCCATCCTCATCTATTATCTCATTTGCACATTTTCATTAATGTCAAACTGTTTCTATGGCTGTCTCAAGATGATCGTTCCCCGGAGGCATTTGCCAGAGCTATGTCTGCTTCGTAGGAATTTATAGAGCAAACTTATTTTCAAATGTTACAAAAGAAACTGCCTTCCCACCTACTCTGATAAAAACATGGAGGAATACGGTTGCCGAAAGTCTTGACTTGAAAAGGGTAACTTTGTAATTTCCATATAAATCTCCAAATAATCCCTCCAACCCTCCTCCCCATCTCACCCTTAAAACAGAGCGGGGAAATAATAAAATCAATTTTCCCTTAATCCCTTCAATGAGCTTTGACGACACACACTTAATTTTCTTAAAAATAAAATGGTGCTTGGGTGGCTGTGATGGATTGAAACCATTGAAGTTACTGCAGAAGTCTTAAATGGAACAGGCCAAATGGCTTCAGACTCCACATGAGGAGTAGGATGCCCTAGATGAAAGGAAGAGGCTGGTGACTGCCCTGAGGCATCAGAAACTCTGTGTTGGGAAGAAGGTGGTGGAGCCTTCAATCCTTTCCAGCTTCTCTCTGAGATGATTCTCAGAGCTACCAAGTCTTTCAACCTGCCTAGTATTTGGGAAAGCTTTGTTAAAATTATATGAGAATTCTTGGAGGGCTTGGACCTAGAGAATTCCACTGGAGCTGGTCTGGAAATCTCTTCACCTTGATCTTGAAATGCCTTTCAGATCCCTTAGGCTAATGATTCTCCATCTAGAATCATGGCCCTTTGGGACCCAGGCAGGGAGAAATGGTCTTCTCTGAGATATTCCCAATATGTCTGTGATGGTTAATATTGAGTGTCAACTTGACTGGATTGAAGGATGCAAAGTATTGTTCCGGGGTGTGTCTGTGAGGGTGTTGCCAAAGGAGATTAACATTTGAGTCAGTGGATAGGGAGATGCAGACCCACCCTTAGTCTGGGTGGGCACCATCTAATCAGCTGCCAGCATGGCTACAATAAAAGCAGGCAGAAGAACGTGGAAGGACTAGACTAGCTGAGTCTTCCAGCCTTCATCTTTCTCCCATGCTGTATGCTTCCTGCCCTTGAACATGGGACTCCAAGTTCTTCAGCTTTGGGACTCTTAGTTGACCACAGACTGAAGGCTGCACTGTTGGCTTGCCTACTTTTGAGGTTTTGGGACTCAGACTGGCTTCCTTGCTCCTCAGCTTGCAGATGGCCTATTGTGGTACTTCACCTTGTGATCGTGTGAGACAATACTCCTTAATAAACTCCCCTTCATATATACATCTATTCTGTTAGTTCTGTCCCTCTAGAGAACCCTAGTACAATGTTAGAAACACTCACCGGAGTTATAGAGCTACCCAGGTTCAACTGCAAAGGGGAACTAAGACATATTTTCTTTCTGTTAACTCAAATGCTAGCAACTCAATGTGTTTCATGTTGGTCTTCTTACAATGGCAGTTTTTGATTAATAAGAAAAATGTGAAAATTATTTCTCAATAACAGCATCTGGCGTGTGGACAATATTGTTCAAAATATAGTAGCTGGGAGGAAAGGAAGATAACAAGGTCTGTGAAGGTGAAAAGTAGGGTGCCACTGGCTTAGGGGTGGGACTCTGCACAGGCTACTAAGCACCAGGTCACTGCTTTTTAATTTAGGTGCCAAATGAGGAAGCCAAAGAGTAAAGCAAACGCAAGATGCAGAACCCATTTAGGGACAGATTCCAATCTCTGTTCAATTTATCTTTTATGTTTATCTAGGAGAACAAATGGCTGAACAGTCTACTGTGTTTGCATGCTCTCAAAAGAGGAGTAAGTTACCTCTCTCTGTCATTTGGGAAGTAATCCTCTTTTGTGTAGGAAATGTGCATATTAAAATTAGGAAGCCACCCAGGCAGTAAGCAGGTGAGACTGTTTGGACCTGGCTGTTCCCTAGTGTTGTTTAAAAGAGAGGTGGCTGGAGTAATCACCCGAACAGCCATGCTTCTACTGTGCCTGGTGAGGCTGGCAGGGCCTGGGAGGAATTCATCAATTGTTTCAAACTTTTTTTTTGAACATTATGGGTTTGGCAAAACCCCAGACATACTTTACCAAGTACTTTTTCCCTTCATTTTTAAATCCCCTGTGTATTTCAAATGCAATCCATATGTTACTGATTCATTTACACTTAACTCATCAAAAATGCTGGTTGGGATGAAATTAGTTGATGCCCAAGGAGAAGTATGGTCTCCTTTTAAAGGAGATGTTAGAAACCTTGACCCCACCCACCCCTATTGGCCAAAGGCAGTGCAAAGTGAATCAGCACCCCTATCCCACCCCACCACCACCACCAATTTTTAATAACATTAGAAAAGTCAATTCCAAGGAGTACTAAATTTGGGGAAATTCTTTATTCCACTCTCCCTCATTGAAAAATCTTGTGCATTTTAAGGGAAATCTAATCCATATGTCTCTGATTCATTTACACTTAAATCATTAAAATGTTGTTTTGAACAAGCCACTTGGTGAACAGAAATGAATATGAGCTTTCTTTTATTATTATTTCTTCCAGCTCTTTTCTGCAAAACAGGAAGTCACATTGGGAAAGCTGAATATCCTCCAAAAGTTTAAATTTGGTATGATAATTCTCAGGCCACCATGGTTTAGATAAATCTATTTTTGCCTATCCTTGCATGGAACCCTGTGCAGCTCTCTGCTTGGATGGCAGATGTATGCTTATAATTGCACGTAATCAGTTAAATTGCATGTGCGAGTATGTTACTTCCTTTGAGTAATTTGCAAAGTGTGTGTGTGTGTGTGTTTGGAGGTGGGGTAGGGGAGTGATACCAACTCTTTTGGATCCTAAATATACCTGGTAGAATGGGACTGAAAAAGAAACTATATGCTGAAAACAGAAGAGAATTTACTTGAAACTGTTTATATATTTGCCACAAGCATTAACAGAAAACACATTAGATATAGTTTTCATTAACTACAGAGTCATTGAACTAGTATTATCAGGCTCACTGGCAAACTAGCAAATTTTTAGTCTCCTTTTTCTCCATCCTCTGTGATAAGAGATGCCAGTGAACTTCACTCTCTTTTTAATCATTTTATTTCCCTTTCCTGAATCTCATAGTAGCTTATGGTATACATTCTACTGGGAACACCTCCCTACCCCAACCTTTTCATTTTACAGAGGAGGAAACAGAAGTCTAAGAGTTAGTGACAAAACAGGGACAATCCATAGAAAATTGGGCTCCTGAAGTCAGGCAGTTTCACCACTTTGCCTTAGCAGTACTTGCCAAAAATCAAATGCCTATATACAGATATATGGCACATCATATACATTAATCGCTTCCAATCCTTAAAGAAGTCCTAACGTAGCAGCCACTGCTACTCTCCTTGATTGGATGTGAAAATGGCAATTTTGAGCAATGTTACAGAGTTTGTAAGTAGAAGAGTCAGGATCTCACATGATCTCCCACAGAGGCAGCGTAGCATGGTGATTAAAAAGGAGGTCTGTAAAGAGTGTTTGAGTACTGCCTTCACCATTCAATAGCTGATGATTTTAGGCCTGTTACTTCACCTTTCTGCAGCTTTGTTCCCTCAAATATGGAGATAATAGTACCTACACGACAGAGCTGTTGTGAAGATTACATAAGATACTCCATGTCACAGTGTCTAGATGTAATTAATAAGCACTCAAGTCACATGGACACTCTACATCTCTAATACTTTGGAAATTTCATCAGTGCAAAGGAAAACCTCTACCATTTAATTTTAATTTTTTTTTTTTTTTGAAACGGAGTCTCACTCTGTTGCCCAGGCCAGAGTGCAGTGGCGCCATCTCGGCTTACTGCAAGCCTTCCAGGTTTAGGCCATTCTCCTGCCTCAGCCTCCCGAGTAGCTGGGACTCCAGGTACCCACCACCTCGCCCGGCTAATTTTTGTGCATTTTTGTAGAGACGAGGTTTTACCGTGTTAGCCAGGATAGTCTCGATCTCCTGACCTCGTGATCCACCTGCCTCGGCCTCCCAAAGTGCTGGGATTACAGGCGTGAGCCACTGCGCCCGGCCTCTACCATTTTATTAATAAAGATGCCAGTACTAGATGCTGTGGACCAGTTAAATTGTATGTATCCTGAAGTATTGCCTCTCTACCAGCCCCTTATTCCAGATTCTGCCCCATGGTAAACAGGTTCCAGGTGCACACAGGTCTGTGGCAGAAAGCGCATGGTGTCACCATCTGCCCAGCATGGAACCCACCAACAAACCCTCACACCTTATGGGAATGTGAAAGCAAAACTGAGATAATTTAGAGGAAAAAAATAGCATCATAGCAACCATTTTACAACATTGTCTTTATTTTCACATCAAGAGCCTAGTGCTGTCTTTAAAATATAATTTTTAAGCCGTAGTAGGGAGAAAACATTTCTAGTTTGGATTATGAGTCATGAAAGTTCCTAAAAGTTCACCTAACAGGTAAAGCCATCTGAAGCCCATTAAAATTGTGGAATGAAGATTTCATGGCAAATAAAAATACTATATCACTTTAATAAAATCATCATGTGCAAGTGAACATGGAAAGAAAAAAGAACTGAATTTGTAAGTCCTTATCCAGCTCTTCTTACTCTGGCTGAAATTGTAAACCTCCAAGAGAAGAGCCTGTTAGCAGCCACATCATCAACCTGCTGCAGAAGCTGGGGTTAGTGTCTAGATCTTTCTCATATTCTAAGTGGAGTAATGACAGTGAGGCTTCCAGGGTAGCATCTGAATAGGGACAGAGTGAGCAGCTGACAACACGCTCTTGGAATGTGGAGGGGTTGGAGAGAGGGAAGAAGACTTCGCCAGGTAAGAAACCAACATGTTTCCCCTTTGGTTCCAAAATCCTCTCCTGGAGCTCCAAATACTACTTGAGAAAACCTATGGGAACCTGTTTTCTAGATTGAGGGTGACACATCCTTTAATAATAATTTCTTAAACTGTCCAAGGGAAACTATGGCTATCTGTTTCCACTGTGATAAACACCCGGATGAAGGCTGGTGAGAAGGAGTCCCCTGAACAGGCCCTGTGTCCTCATTTCCTTGTAGCCTGGAGGGTAGGTGACTGTGAGTATACTGGCAAGGGTTCTGTGAGGGCATCGTCCTGGCAGAGAAGCTAAGTTTGGTGTGGAGAATGTTGGAAAATGCTCCCACCACCATATCATCTGGGTGTCTGCAGGGCCTGAGCCTGTGAGATTTGCCCTCTTTTTCCAGATGTATGAGCAAGACAGAGACTGTTAATGTTTAGGGGCTGGTGAATGATCAGTCGCGTAGCACATTCACATGAATGTGGCCCTATTGTTTGCAGTTCCATCTGCAGCCAAAGGCAAGGAACAGTAAATCCTATAGATGCTTACGGGCTCCAGGATTCTAGGATCTCTGATCATTAGCCCTCCAGTGTCAGTTTTTCTTAGTAGAGAAATGACATCTCTACCCCAAGTACCACCGCATTATCATCATCGTCATCACCACCACCATTGATACAAAAACTATTGAGTCCTTACTATACCAGGCACCAAACCAAGGGCCTCAAACAATCATTTCACTAATCTACTGTAACCCTTTGAAGTTGGTCCCATCACAATACTGCTATTTATAAATCAGTAACCCACAGTTAAATGCGTTAATGTGACTTGACTAAGGTCACCAGGACAGCGAGTGACAGGTCTAAGAGTTGACTTCAAAACCTGTGATGTTGCAGTTAGGCAATCTGGGACTAATATGAATGAATCAATGAATGAGTAGGCAAATAATTATAAAGATCCATTCTGACTTGAGTCCCTTTAGTGACTCTTGATAGTATTAGGGGATAGTAGTGTTCGGTAAGAGAGCTAGGCTTGGGTTTGAATTCCAGATGAGTCACTTTCTAGATGTGTGGCCTTAGGCTGGTAATTATATATCTGAACTTAATTTTCTATCTGTAAAATGGAGGATATTAGCCACTCTGTAGATTTGTTATAAATATTCTTGTGTATAATAGATAAAGGGCTTGTTTCATAATTGGTCCTTAATATGGGCTACATACTATTTTCTAATACTTTAAATGCTTATTTTAATTAATCATTTCATGTGACCTAAAACTATCATTCAGAAAAAGAAAAGTGTCAGATGGCAGTCTCATTTTCTGCCCCCTCACGTCCTACAATTCTTACACCTTCAAAATGTGAGACTCTTCTTCTTCTATTCTTTATTCCAGGTTTCACAACCCCAAATAATTCTCCACCATGAAAAAGCAAACCCTGAACATTGCAGCCTCCTTTAATAAGGACGGAGAACTAGACAATAGGCTTTTGTCTGCCATGAGGAAAATGCCTGAGTTTTGAGAGACTAAAAGAAATATTACATTGTTCTTATTCTGCAATTTGTAAATAATTATTTCCTTTCAAGCTCACAAACAAGGGATTAAAATAAATACTTTCCCATTTCCCAATAAAATGGATTGACTTGGGTTTTCGAAAATGTTTTCATTCATCTTTTCTAACTCCTTCGCAGCTGTTCTCAGACTAACTCTAGCGCTGGTGATGTACATTGCTAGACACTGAAGGAATTCAGAATGGAAATGGCCACTCTTGGGGCAGGGTTCAGCTCATGATACATTCTTTCTTCAGGCAAAATTACTATGTCTATATTTTATTTATTTATTAAAATTAAAATAGAGATACAGTTTTGCCAGGTTGCCCAGGCTGGTCTCGAACTCCTGGTCTCAAGCAATCCTCTTGCCTCGGCCTCCCAAAGTGCTGAGATTACAGGCATGAGTCACTGCACCCAGCCCCAAATTACTATCTCTAATGAGTTTTCTCCATGGCAATTTTGCAGTTCCTACATAAATTCCTAATATTAGATTATGGAGGCTTAACAAGTAATGATAAAATATAATCATGGTACCCAAACGTTTTAAACTTGATGGTCTTGAATGTCTAACATTTAACAAGTGTGTGTAAATGCTGTGCGATATATAATAGCCCAATGAAAAGTTGACCCATTTACAAAGCGTGATTGGGTTACAATGCCACACTGACCTTCTTGCTTTGTAAACAGGCCACATTTTCATAGGGTAACATGTAGATTAAATTTCCATTAAAAAATAACCGCTTCTAAATGTACGCCATTAATTCTGACTTTTTTGTGGGGCCAAGGAAAAGATGGAAATGCAGTATTTTCATTTTTTCAGTCTGATTTTCACAAGGAATATCCCTCTCACACTGCCTGAGTCTAAAGAAAGTAATGATTGTCTTTCGGAGGGGGCAAACCTCTGTGGTTAGGGGATTGTGTTGGCAGAGAGGGTTAAACCCTACTCCTAGGTGTTTGGAGCTGTGCTATGACTCAAAATAGGGAGGAATCTGAGAAAAGCTGAGATTTACTTCTTACTCTATCCCCTCTGCATCCCAAGCCACCAATGTTCCCTCCAGTATGTTTGAGGGCCCCTGGTTCAAGGACTGTGGAGACACAACCAACAATACCATCTTCTCCAAAACACCATCAACACAGGGCTGGCATAAAAGGGAATCGTCCGAGAGTTGCAAGGCCATGGTCAAGGCTGGTTTAGAATGGAGGAATTCCTTCCATGGCTACCTTTGTCCCCACCCTCAGTCCTTTCTATATGGGTTTGTTGTCTCATTGCTCACTCTTTCTCTTTTGGACCTTCTCTGACAGCAGTCATTTAAGTCTTAGTGTTAATGGATTTCAGAGGCCAGACTGGTCTGACGGCTAGAGGCAGGATGTGCAGAAAGGGGTGAAAGAGCAGGGTTCTTTGTGTCTGGGGGTTGCCATATATTTGCAGCCATGGCTATAGAATTATATTCCTCCCTTCCAGAGCACAGGTCCTTCACTCTTTCATCAGCCTCCCTTCTCACTATCCCTTCTTCCCAGGGATCTGGGGCCCATGTTCATGGTGTCCTCTTTTGGTCTCTGCTCTACCTCTGTCTTGTGAAAGTTCCATCCCAGAGTGTCTGAGGTCAATGTAACCTGGATGGAGGGCTTTTTCAAAGCTCCCCTGGTGATTCTGATGTGCCCGAGGGGTTGAGAAGCTCCTCAGAAAGAGGACCCTCATTTCTTTCTGGGAACCAGCATGAATGCCAGGGAAATTAGACTACTGGAAATGCCAGAGGACAGCAGGTATGGAGATAGAATCAAGGGAAAGGACATACAGGGACATCCTGGCTATAGGAAAAGAAGCATAGTCATTCGCAAAATCTGGTAAGCACAACTAACCACCCTTAGATAATGAAAGGTACACACAGACAATTCAACAGGGCAGCTTTGTTGTAACTTTCAATGTGTAAAACCGCTATGATTCATCTACACTTAGGCTCCCATTGACCATGTAGCACTAACTCATTGTTATAACTTTAAAACTGGTAAAAACATTCACACCTTGCACTCTCTTGGCACTGTAGCGCTCCAGAATAGTATAAATTACCAATTACCTGGAACAATGGTGAGAATGGGGCAGTGGTTCAGAAATCCAATATGCTGAAGGATTGTTTTATTTGCCTTTGCTCCTGTAAGTATTTTCTGACGCATGTTCTGTTCTGGTGAAACATTAATTTTCATAAAAGACTACTGGGGTCAGTGTTAGAAAAATTTCAGCAATACTGAATATTTGTTCTCCAAATTCTCAACAGAATATATGACCTTTATAACCTTGAATGTTCCATCTCATAGTCCTTATTAAAAACTAGTTTAAAGAGATAATAAATAGGACTTGCGCAGAAGATATGAAGATACATATGTAAATACCCAAAATACAATGTCTGGGCACACTCCAAAAGCCCAATCAAAGCAAATCCTTTATTATTGCTCTAGGTGATGTAAATCCTGGATATCCCTGAATAAAGCTGGGCCCTCAGTGAGCTGTATATGTGGACTCATAACGTTCTGGCCTTTTTATTTTTATTTTTGAGACAAGGTTTTACTCTGTCGCCCAGGCTGGAGTGCAGTGGGGTGATCTCGGCTCACTGCAATCTCTGCCGCCCAGGTTCAAGTGATTCTCTTGTGCCGTGGCCTCCTGAATAGCTGGGATAAAGGCACGTGCCACCATGCCCTGCTAATTTTTGTATTTTTAGTAGAGATGGGGTTTCACCACATTAGCCAGGTTGGTCTCAAACTCCTGACCTCAAATGATCTGTTTGCCTCGGCCTCCCAAAATGCCGGGATTATGGGCATGAGCCACCGCACCCAGCCTGGCCTCTTATCCAGATGTTTTCATTGTCCTGGGCATTGTACATCCAATGGCCTTCAGAATGGCTCAGGAAACAACCTGTCAGAATTCACTGTTGAATTAATAGAAGCAATGTCTTTTCCGAGGACCTAATGGAGAAGTTTCATTGAGGCTTTAGGGCGAGAACAGTTGTATTTCTTCTGAGAATCCAGACTCTTGATTTGATGCCTACCAAAATTTATGTTTTCTTCCTTTCTCTGCTGCTAGGAAGTACAGCATTAATTGGTAGCCCATTTTTAGCAACTGTGTAGAACTTTTTCAGTGCATTTAGTTTACCAAAGCTACTTATTGCTTCACTTAATTTTCCTCACTCTTCTTTCTCACTCGAGATTACATCAATTATTATTATTATTTGAAGACAAGTTCTCACTCTGTCACCCAGGTTGGATGCAGTGACACAAACATAGCTCACTGCAACCTCAAACTTCTGGGCTAAAGCAATCCCCTCACCTCACCCTCTTGAGTAGCCAGGACTACAGGCATGCACCACCCTACCCAGCTAATTTTTAAAAATTACTTGTAGAGATGGGGTCTCACTATGTTGCCCAGTCTAGTCGCAAACTCTTGGCCTCAAGTGATCCTCCCTCATGGGGCTCCCAGAGTGGTGGGATTACATGTGTGAGCCACCATACCTGGTCCCTCTATTATTTTTATCTTATTTTACTGTAAGTATTTTTATCTTATTATATTGTAACTATTTCAATTATCTTATTATACTGCAATCCCCCTACCTCACTCTCCTTAGTAGCCAGGACTACAGGCATGGCATGCCCCACCCTGCCCAGCCAAGCCCAGCTAATTTTAAAAAATCACTTGTAGAGATGGTGTCTCACTACATTGCCCAGTCTAGTCTCAAACTCTTGACCTAAAGTGATCCTCCCTCATGGGACTCCCAGAGTGGTGGGATTACATGTGTGAGCCACCATACCTGGTCCATCAATTATTATTTTCATCATATTGTACTGTAAGTATTTAAAATTTAAAAGAAAAAACTTGTAAGAAGTGGGAGGAAACCAAACAAGCAAACAAATAAATGCAGCTGGACTAGAAATACATTTAAATAATTATGTTGCAGATTTTATGCCCTCATTTTCTCTGTAGTGAAAAGAGCATATTAGCAAGAGTTCTAGTCTTGGTTTCATCATCGGTTAGCTGTGTAACTTGAACAAATCACTTTACTACCTCCAGGTCTTCTGTTTCTTCAGCTATAGAATGAAGAAGTGGAAATACATGATGAAAGTTACTTTCAGTAGTCATAACCTTACATGTATAAAGGAATTTGCTTCTCTGAGCAGATATAATCAACTCACAAAGGCTCTGAATGGCAAATGGAAGCTAGCTTATCATCCTCTATTATTCTGTGGTTAAGCCGGAGTCTGTAATTCACAAAAAAATACCTGACAGTTAATTGCCTTGAGTCAACTTGGTACCTTCTAGGGAGTTTATAATCTAATAGATATCTCTGAAATTCATTATTCTCAATATCCTAAGGAAAGCAGGCATGCAGTAAGCGTTTACTGAATACCTAGAAGGATGAATGAGTGGATGAATACATTCTTGAATAGCTTTTCAAATTTAGGATTCTTTTGTAGGGTCTCAGAGATCTCTTTTTACAGAAGCTAGGAATATTGGTGACTTTTTCTTTCTCTTCTTTTAACTCTCCTGATAGAACATGCATTTCCATGTTAGCTTTCAAATTTCATCTGGAGTGGGACTCAAAACAAATGAGATGAGGTCAAGTGGTTGGTTGGTACCATCAAAACAAGTAAGTAAAAATAACCACTGTGCAGTTCTGAGATGGATGCCTAATCTGGAACTTGGACAATGGGGAAAAACCTTTTGGGTAGGGAGAGATTCACATAGTCTGCTAACTGCTTCACAAAAGTCTTTCCTGATCTATGTGCAATTAAGTCAAATGTTGGCTTAACTAGAATAAAACCTGTCCCAAACAGAGGCTTCATTTTTAAGAAAATCAATTACATGCACTCAAATAAGATTTCATTTACTACTTTACTCTTTGGGTCAGATATTGTGTTTTCAGAGTCTTACTCTGTTGCCCAGGCTGGAGTGCAGTGGTGCAATCTCAGCTCACTGCAACCTCTGCTTCCTGGGTTCAAGTGATTCTCATCCCTCAGCCTCCCTAGTAGCTGGGATTGCAGGCATGTGCCACCATGCCCAGCTAATTTTTTGTATTTTTAGTAGAGACAGAGGTTTCACCATGTTGGTCAGGCTGGTCTCGAACTCCTGGCCTCAAATGATCTGCCCACCTTGGCCTCCCAAAGTGCTGGGTTTATGGGCATGAGCCACTGCGGTCAGCCTTCAGAAGTGCTTTATCAACGTGACAGTCGAAACATTATTTCACAGCATTGCAAAGCTGTGCATAGCTCTCATGCTAAAGGAGACCCGTTAAAGAAATGCTGAGTAAATACAATTTAGCTTTCTTTGGGGAAAAAAAAATTACCAATCTTTATTTTGTCGTTAACAAGATTATATATCTGGCACTGTGGTAAGCAGTTTCAACTTGTTTCTGGAAAGAGGTGAGGTATAAATACATTCAATAAATAAAATGATGTGACAGGTTTAGCTTGCCCTCCAACTTTCCTGCATGGGAAAATTGTCTAAATTGTTAAAAGTAATAAAGCCTGAGATAATAATCAATGATAGTTATACTATTTTAAATACATGGCCGTACATAATGGTCTATTGTACTGAGAAGGGAAACCTTGGGCTGAACACCATATTTCCTAATCAATTGTTCGCTTGCTTAAGGCAATTAACTCTTGATGGTACCCTTTTCCCATCACTTAAGAAGAGCTGTGATATGATGTATAGCTCTACTTTGGGTGGCATAGATGCTTTAAGAAAAAATACTCTGTATGCAGAAATTGGTACTGATTTACTATTTTCAATATTAATATCAAGCTCCCTGGGTTAATGATGTAATAATTATGTTTTTATTTTTGAATAGGAACATGTCAATTAAAGAAGGATAAATTCTTGGCAAGTATGCCATCACTTTCCCCTACTGTGCCTATGGCAGACATGACTAAACAACTCTGCCCTTCTTTTTCAATAGCTGCGCTGTGACTTTAGGATCATTTGAACCACTGTTTCAGTGGATTGTAGCGCTCATGTAAGATGCAGCCTTATTTCCCATGCATTTTGAAGCGGGCATAATGTACTAGAGGAGGGTCCATGGAATGTTTTAAGTAGGTGTATCTCAACACTGGATTCTAAATGAAGAGTAAAACCGGGTTTTTTGAACTCCAAGTTTCCAAAGGAAATAGAGAAGGGAGTATCCTTGGGTTATTGTTGTCTTTCCTGCTCCATTTTTTAATGAGAAAATGGGCCTCTGTTCCTATGGATATGCTGGGGGTGGGTGTATCAAGGGGAAACCAAGCAAGTTGGGCTCCAACGTCCTTACCTTTGTTTCAACCACTGTATAAATGTGTACAGTAACACCATTCCACAGAAGTTTGTTTTTTCCTTGGAAATAATGCTAACAATGGTGCAGCAGAAAATCCAGAAGCCCTGGAAACTGCCCCAGTGACTACATCTCCATCAGGTGGGACAGCTGGCTTTCTATACGGGAAAAAGTAAAATCCTCTCCTAATTTACCTCCGTATAAAAAACCAACAGACCCACAGCACTGAACAATCTACCATTCCCCACTGATGTCTCACGACCTCCACTTTTGTTTCCCAGGGTCCTCTATGGGTCCATTTCTGAGATCTCTATCCTAGTCCAGCATCCCCGGGACAATACATACTACCTTAATGGCTGCAACTTGGTAAGTCTAGCTGACTATTCATGGCAAGTTTGCCTAATCTTTATTCTTTTTTAAAATTGTCTTGGCTATTCTGGGACTTTTGTTCTTCCATATGGAGTTTAGAATCAGTTTGTCAAGTCCTATAAGCAATCCTGTTGGGATTTTGATTAGATTTCTTTTGAATTTACAGAGTCTTGTGCTGTCATCCAGGCTGGAGTGCTGTGGGGCAACCTTGGCTCGCTGCAATCTCTGTCTCCCAGGTTCAAGTGATTCTCCTGCTTCAGCCTCCCGAGTAGCTGGGATTACAGGCACCAGCCACCACGCCTGACTAATTTTTGTGTTTTTAGTAGAGATGGAGTTTCACCATGCTGCCAGGCTGGTCTGGAACTCCTGACCTCAGGTGATCTGCCCACCTCGGCCTCCTAAAGTACTAGGATTACAGGCATAATTCAGATTTACTTTTATGTCTTTCAACAACATTCTCTTAGGAAAATCTCAAAGGTTAGGATGATCTTAGCTATAGGTAAATTACTTGCTGAATGATACCCCAAGCTATTCTAACCAAACTGTAGGTGATCTGGAATTTTTCAGCTCTATTCTATGCTGTTTCCACATGACAGCGTTCTCTTCACCACCTCCCCTGTACCCTCCCCTGTATCCTACTCACTCCAGTGGGATTAAGTTTGGTTGCTCATAATGTGAACTTATTGGATAATGGACCTTTTTGGCTGTCTTCCCTTTTGTCGCTCACTTCTCTACTCTCTTACTTATGTTTCCTGGGATCGCCTCCTAATAAACCACACGTACTTTCATCCTTCCCCCAGGATCTGCTTCTGGGGAAACCATGACAAGTGTTAAATAGATTTCCAAACCAAATGTAATAAAATCTAATTCTCAGAGCCTAGAAGCAAAACCTCCATTAATAGTAATCTCTGGGTAGAGTCATTCCTGGGCAGAGGATAGGCTTTGGGGTCTGGTAGATGCTTAAATTCCAGCTCCTCTACTCATACTGCATGGCCTCGATTCACCTCTGCCTTCCACCTACATGAAAATAGTAATATAAGCCTCATAATATTGTTCTGATCATTAAATGATGTGTAAAGTCTTATACTCATTCAACAAATATTTATCCAGACATAATATACATTAGGAACATAGTTAAGTAACTAGCACAGACGGTTGTACAATAAATGGAAACTATGGGATTGTGTATACTAATGAATTAGAAGCAGAACAAACGTTAAGGGAACTTGTGACAACAGCAATATTTGGTAGTAGAGGGACACACGTCTGCCAGAGAAGAGATCTATTACCTCTTCTTCTCTCTGTAGGTGCATGCACCAAGCCTTCTCATACTCTGTATCACGAGATGAGCCTCTGAGGGCAGAGGCTGGCTTCAAGTACCCAGTGTATTAACTTGATCTCGTTAAGTTCTCTAAGACTATCTGTAGGATGGTAATCATGATATCTACATAAAGGATTATGGTGAAGAGCCAATGACGTAATGGACCAAAAGGCCAGGCTCCAGTAATGTTACTTCTCTTAATCGCCCTTCCTGAAAATCTCATGGTTGCTGACTGCTAAGTAAATTGCATCATTCTCTTCTGAAATGATAATGTGTTGCATTCAAATGTTGTTTAGACAAGTCTGATTGCAAGACACTACTCTGTCCAATTCTTCTCCAGAATTAACAGCAGTTAAAACAACATTGCTTTTTATACATTTGATATAGGCCACAAACAAGACCCTGCTAACCATTGTCTAAGAAATTTTCTAGAATGGGGCTTTGAAGAAAACATACCAAGGTCAAATTAGAAGTCTGGGGAAATGTAACAATTTTATTTAGTTTTAATAGACAATCTTAAGGAGGAGACAAGTCAGTGTGGAAGAAAGCAGGGGTTTTGGTCTCAGACTTGATTTTAATTCTAGTTCTTCCATTTTCTAGTTACATGTGATCTTGGGCAAAATGATTCCTCTTTGACCTTCAATTTCTTCTATAAAATGGAATCCTTATTTTGTGGTGTTATTAATAGGATTAAATCAGGTAATTAGGAAAAATCACTGGTATAAAATACTCATTTTAATGCTTGGCACCTAATAAATACTCAAAACAATAAATTTCTACTATGTAGCTACTTGTATTACTCTGAAGTGTTTATCTTCTTTTTTTTGTTGATTTGTCTGTTTGTTTTTACCTAGGGTTGTTAGCCCAAGGTCTGAAATATCTGTGGAAAGTCTGTGGCCAGGTGCCGTGGCTCACGCCTGTAATCCCGCACTTTAGGAGGCTGAGGGGGGCGGGTCATGAGGTCAGGAGATTGAGGTCATCCTGGCTATTACGGTGAAATCCCATCTCTACTAAAAAATACAAAAAAAAAGAAAATCAGCTGGGTGTAGTGGCGGGCGCCTGTGATCCCAGCTACTCGGGAGACTGAGGCAGGAGAATGACATGAACCCGGGAGGCAGAGCTTGCAGTGAGCCGAGATCATGCCACTGCACTCCAGCCTGGGCAACAGAGCAAGACTCCATTTCAAAACAAAGAAAAGTCTTTATCTTACTTCCAGTACATGTGGTGCTTGAGTTTTAAAAGTTTAACTTTCAAATGACCTGCATTTTTGTTTATTATACATTTAAATCTCTAAAGTTTCTTTCCTGTGTGAAATTCAGACTTGCACCTTAGCTTATCAAAGAACCATTTCAAGTTTTCTTTATGTGGTGCTGCTTGCCAATCAGATTTCGTGGCAATGCCAATGTTTTCTGCAAAGCAGCATGTATTTGTCAATTATCTGAGTAGCTTATTGTATTTCTATTGTTATTTTATAAAAATGAATGGAAAATGAAAACAAAGATAGGATTCTAGTAATAAGCATAGATTTAAGAAGGAAACCATTCTACATGTTGAAAGCAACAGATCTTTAACTTTAGCTTGATGTTCTTTTGACATAAGCTAGCTAACTGTGTTTTCTGGTAAAGAAAAATTAAACAGAACTCTGGGATAAGTAATTGATGCTTGAAGCTTGAACATAAAAAGGAAGATGTAACTGGGAATTTTATAATGCTTTTTCAGTTTCTCCGAATAGAAATTCCCCCACAACATGTATGACTACCCTTTAACATTCACGTACCAGATTATATCATAATTATTAGTTGTGTATTATATACATCAAAGGAAATGGCCTGTGTTTTTTAAGTCTAATTGAAAATGTGAAGTTTCTTTGTTTCTTTACGGAATTGTAACAACTCACATATGGCATCAGTCAAATCAAAGTTCTGATTGGCAATTTGCAATTTTGATTAATACAAATTATAACATTTATTGTTAATTAACTATTTACTTAGTAGGCTAAGCCCTTCAAGGCATGTGCTCCACCAGGGAAAAGAATTGCTAAAGGAGTTTGTAAAGAAAATACCAAGAAAAGGCTAGAAACCAGATAGGTCCAACACACATAGCTTGAGCTGTAGCCGTTAACTTTAGTTACAAAAGTGGGTCAATGGCTAATATTATGATGTATCTGTTAGAGACTTGATATCTTTGAACATATTATTTCCTTTCTTTTTTGTTATCTTAATCTGAATACAGCAGATTATTTTCTTAGGAGTGGAACAGATAAAAGGTCTCGGTTCGACTCTCACTAAGCCTCTGCCCGTGATACTACACTTAATCAGAGCCAAAAGGCTGAGAAGTGATTGCCCATGATACTATGAATGAGTCAGGTTTGCTCCAAACAAGCAAATTAGGAAGAAGACCTCTGAGTATCCCAAGTTATATTTCTGATGCAGTTTGGAATCACACTGCAATTCCTACTGACTCATCTGATTAGAGGCAGTGGGGGTGTAGAACTATAGAAAGGAGTAACTTTGATTGTGAGTGCCTGTTTCTGGAAAAATTATATATATGCATCTATAAAGAGATGCTATATTGTAATAGACAGGACCATTTTAACTTGATTCAGGGGAAGGGGCCCATCTGCTTTTTTCTCTTTGACCTTTTGGTAGACTGATGCTACCTGTCTTTGTCTTCCTTTTTAATACATTGTAACAAAGCTCTCCTATTAAAAGAATCCATAAAACATGACTTAGTGCTATAACAAAGCTACAAAAACCAATTACCAGCAGGGCTCCTGCAGGTGTGTGTTGAAATGTCCAAGTAGGATTCTCCAGTTTCCTTAGGAAAGTGCTTTTCCCTTGATAGTGTCTCCCAGCTTCCACTTCTGTTTCATCTTCATTTTAATGACATAATTAAAAAGCACTAGAATGTTTCCACTTTAAAACGTTACAAATGAATTTTTATCCAGATAAAACAGTATTATTTTAACTGTTCACTATCAGCTTTAAAATGTTACTGATTAAATTTTAGAATTGCTATCAAGTCACAGCTCATGTGGCATTTAGGGTTTAAAATTAGCGTGTAAGGTAAAAATAATCAATTGTCAAAATTAGCAGTGAAATTTCATTAAATCACCTCCAAAGTACACTACAGAACCACCTTTCAATAAGTCCAGCAGAAGTGTGGCAGGAAGGATCGCTGGTGAGAACCAGATAAAGTAGTTGTCTTCTGTTGAGGTGCCCTGATGTTAGAGAACAAACAAACAAAGGAAAAACCCTCTAAATACTAGATTCACTGTCTGCTTGACGAGCTCTTTACTCTGTGAGCGTTAAAAAGGGCAGGGAATGAATTACCTGAGGAACCACAGCTTCAGACCCTCCACTGATGCCTGTGCCTAGTAAAGGGTCAGTGTGTGGAAAGGCATATAACGTTTCTCACATGATTTAGCTGTTTTTATTTTCCAGAATGATATATATTTAAATTTGTCTTTTGCAGAAATAGACTATTAAATACAAAGAATTTGAAATACAAATAGGGTTTTTTGGAGCTATATCCAGCAAATTTCAAGGGCTATAGACAAGTAAGCAATGTATGATTCATACAATCAATATTATTGAAAGCCTCTTTTGGGAAACATATTGAAATTAGAAAAACCTTAATTACAAAGACTAAGGAAATATGTTGAAATCTGAATGGAACAAAAAAATTGCCCATCTGAGTGATCCTTGTCTAAATTAAACCCTTCCAAACACAAAGCAGTGGCTTAAATTGTCTATTTTACTGAGGAACAAACTGGGACAAGCTTCAGAGAGCCACAATGGAAATTCTAGGAAGCTTGGTCTCTGTACGATCTATACCCTGCTGGTACTCTTAGTAAGTACAGCTCTAACTGCTCTGCTAAGGTCGTCTGGACCCAGCAATGCTCATTCCTTGCCTGCTGGCTGTATGCAGCCTGCCTGGATTCATGAAATGACTCAGCATATAGTTTCAAGCACAAAAATCCGAAAACCATAAAGATGAATGGTAACATCACTCACTCCTTCAGCTTTCTCATACCTTGGTATTGAGAAAACCCTTCTAAGCTGAGTAATTCCATTCTCTCCTTTAGCTGCTGGACCCTGAGAGTTGAAGATTGAGAAGTTCATGATGCAATAACTGTGAGTCATGGAGCCAGCTTCTTCTGGGCATGTGACTTTGGGTACCAGCACACAGGGAATGCTATGTCAAATCTTACTGAGGAAATATTCCCTGAGAGCTATTCTGCCCCATCTTCACTTTACCTTTTCCACTGGAATATAAGCTACTTAAGGTAATAGGCATTGTTTGTCTTTTTTTTTATTGACTTCACCTAGCACAGTGTCTGACAAATAGTACATGCTGATACATATTTTTAAAATTAATGTGTTTAAGTTTATAAGATGTGAGTAGAGAAAGAAAGCTCATCACTTACACAGTATTTTATAGTCACCACTCCTTTTCTGCCTCATGCCACATTCTATGTATGCCACTCAGAACTTCTCTCCAAACAACACCCTATCTCCACCTTCCTGCTTTCCTAGTGGTCACTAATAGTTCCACTTCCCACCCCTGATATGTCATGAGGGTCTGTGGCTAAACTAGGGCTAACTGGCTTCTCCACCCCAGTACAATGAAGTTTCATTTAACTAAAAATGTCTTCAAAGGCCCAGAACTACAGAACTTGTTAATTACATAGATTTCAAATTTTAATTAAAAACCTAACATTCTTGAAACACTCCTTAGTGCATTTGGAGATTAAAACTAATTCCAGATTTAAAGTGCATATGTGTGTGTGTGTGTGTGTGTGTGTGTGTGTGTGTATGTGTGTGTATACATAATTCTATAGATCACAAGTTAAACTGAAAACTAAGGAGATAAACGGGATGGGATGCGGGTGGAGGTGAAGCCCTTAGCCACCTGGGCTTGCATCTGGAATCAGAGCTAGGAAGGACTAGAATCAGGGAGGGCTAGGAGTTTAGCACCTGTAGTTTACTACAAAGTAAAAATACTTCATATCAAGTAGACATCTGAAGATGCGCTTACTACTTGAAACCAGGAGTTAATGTAGGTCTCAGTTTGTCAAAGGGGCAGAAATAGGTCGCTGTCCTTGAGACTATTGAGTTGTGGCCCAGGAAGGCTAGAAACACTGGCTTCACCTTACAGGCATCAACTGAGCCAAACTATCACTAGCTTGGAGGCTTGGCTCTTGGATAGTCCCAATATCACCATGGAGCAGGGGCATAATCCTCTATTAAAGGTAGGGTTGGAATGGGAGTCTTGGGTAAGGCCCTCAGTAGAGGCAACAGCAAAACCTTTAGATAAGGAGGACTAAGGAGAGTGAGATGGAGGGAGGAAGAGAAAGAGAGGAAAGTCTCAAAGAAAGTAAGATATTCATAAAATTCCCAAAGCACAAAGAAATTCAATGCTAAATAAATGTAAAAAAGAATATAATGACAACCACAACAACAAAAGAAAATTATAGACTATTCTTGCAAGTGAACATAAATGAGAAAAATTGAAGGAAATATCTGCAAATTATATAGCAATGCATTTTTAAAAAGCATTACCAAGTAGACCGAGAATGCAATAATAGTTTAACGTCAGAAAATCTATGAATATTTCACATGAAAGGATCAACAGAACAAAACGATAGCATCATCTCTATAGAGGCAGAAAAATATTTGATAAAATTAAATACACAATCATGTTTTTTAAAAAAAAAATCCTAGTAAACAAGGAATGAGAAGACTTTCTCTTAACCTAATGGAAGCCATTTAACAAAATACAGCACACATTATTCTTAACTGTGAAATTTTAAATAAATTCTTATTAAAGTCTGAGGCAAGTCAAGAATAGCTGTCATCATCCTGGTACTCAATATGAATTGAAGACCCAAAGCAATGCAATAAAATCAACAAGATCAGAGGCTCAAGAATTAGAAAGCATGATACAAAATTATTCTTATTTGCAGAGTATATGATTATAGACAATCTTTGAATAATCTACAGAGATGCCATTAAAAAATTAGAGAGATTAGTAGTGTTGCTGGATTTAAAATCAAACATGAAAGTCAATTGTATTCCTAGATAGCAAAATGACTATTTGTAAAAGTATAGAGATCATTCACATTAAAACTATACTAATAAATACATCAAAAGATATTTCATAGTTTTGTAGAGAATACTATAAAATATTTTTAAAGTTTATAAGAGATTAAATATATTATACAACATGTTATACCCATGGATGCAATAGTACAGTATAACAAAGATGCCAATTCTCCTGAATATAAATTCTATATAATTTCATCAAAATTCTTATAGTGATTTTGTGGAAATTGACAGACCAATCTTAAAATCACACAAGAAATTGAAAGACAGAGAAGATATAGATAATACTGAAGAAAAAGATCTAGGTACAGAACCTTGTCCTATCAGCTACTAAAAATTACAGCAGTCCTACCTTACTTACAGTTTCATTTTCTGTGGTTTAAGTTACCAGTGATCAAACATTATCCAAAAGTATTAAATGAAAAATTCCAGAAATAAACAACTGTTAATTTTAAATGATCCACCATTCTGAGTAGGGTGATGAAATCTCACACCATTCCACTTTGTCCCAGCCTGGCGTGAATCCTCTCTCTGTCCAGCACATCCACGCTGAATATGCTACCTGCCCCTTAGTCACTTAATAGCCATCTTGGTTATGAAACTGATTGTCATAGTATCCATGGTATTGCAGTGCTTATGTTTATAAGTAATCCTTATTTTACTTAATAATAGCCCCAAAGCACAAGACTAGTGATATTGGCATATTGTTTTAATTGTTCTATTTTATTATTAATTGTTATTAATCTCTTACTGTACCTAAGTTATAAATTAAACTTTATGATAGGTACGTTTGCATAGGAAAAGACATAGTATATATAGTATAGGTTTTGGTACTTTTTGCAGTTTCAACCATCCACTAGGGGTCTTGCAACTTACTCCTCATGGATAAGGGGAGATTGCTGTAATTTAATGCCATAGTGTTTTAAGAGAATGCGCCTTTGGGTCAGAGAATGATCAATAGGCTATTTGAACAGAGTAGATTCCTTAGAAACACATCCAGACATATGGAAAGCAAGCTCATGATAGAGATAGCATAGCAATTCCATGGGGACATCATGGACTGTTTGTTTCTTACATTGTATGGAGTGAGTTGATTTTCCACAAGAAAAATATAAAGTTAGACCCCCTACTTCACAGCATGCAAAATATAACTTTTTTTTTTTGTTTCTTTTTTTTAGAACAGGGTCTCAGTCTGTTGGTCAAGCTAGAGTGCAGTGGCACAATCATAGCTCACTGCAGACTTGAACGCTTGGGCTCAAGTAATCCTCCTGCCTCAGCCTCCAGAAAATATAACTTTCATATGGATAAAAAACACAAATGCGAAATCAAAACTTTAAAACTTACATAACAATGTACAGAAGCATATCTTTACATCTTCAAAGCAGGAAATAAAAAAAGTTTTAAATGAAAATCTTAAAAATATAGATTATGTTAGAATGTCAATGTCTCTATAACTAAAATGATTCTACAAAAAGTTAAATAAAACAGGCCAACAACAGAGTTGGAAAAGATATTTGCATACAACATACAATAGATTACTAAATGAAAGAGATAATTAACTTATACAAAACCATAAAAATAAAATAGTAGCTCATTAAAACAATAGTAAAATATGTGAATAGGCAATTCACAAAAATATGACCAAGAAACATATTAAAAGATGCTTAATTTCACTAGAAATTTGGGAATTGAAAACTGGAAAAATGACACACCATTTACTCTCATCATATTGAAAAAAATTTTTGAGGTCTGAAAATAACCCATGTTGGCAAAGATTTGGGGAAACCAAAACTTACATGACCTGCTCATACAAATGTAAACTGGCCACCCTAGGAGGGTTATTTGGCAAGATCTGGTAATATTAATGAGATATATATCTTATAATCCAATAAGTTTACATCTTGGTATCCCGGAGAAAATTCTGCCCAGGTGCATGAAGCTACACGGATAATCATTGCAGTATTTTTTTATAGCAAAAATTGTCAACAACCTAATTGTTCACCAATAGAATGAATGAATGAATGAAGGAAGGAATGAAAATAGCAATATATTCATGCAATGGAATACTATCTAGAGTTAAAATAGCAAATTATACCCACATGTCGAGTTGAATAAATCTCAGAAACATAATGTTGACTGAAAAAAAAATACAGAATGGCATATATGACTTGGTATCATTTATGAAAACTTAAAAATTATGAAGCAATGATGGATATTGCTCACTGATAGAGAAAAACAAGGATAAGCACACAGGATTGTGATTTTTTTTTTTTTTTTTTTGAGAATGAAAGAGCAGAATCAGATCAGGAAAGGGGGCATATGAAGATTTAATTACATTTAAAATAATTTATTTATTTAAAATCTATACAAATCTGAATCAAAAATTGATGTACTTAAATTAGTTAAATGTGAGTGACAAAACATAGGTACTCATTACATTATTTTCTCTATGTTTGAAATATTTCATAATGCTTCTTCTTCTTAATGAAAAGCCTATGAATACTACACTAAAAACGTCAATCATTATGTTTTTCTATTCACAGCTCCCTAATATGTAAGCTGTCCTTGCCCATAGTCCTTGATGTTCCTCTGACCCTATCCCTTCCCACAACTCTGCTGGAGTCACATCTAATGCAACCAGAAGTGTTTCAATCTGAGGAACCCCATTTGTATGCTGACCAGTAGCCTGCCAAGGAAAAAAGACTTGAACCATGGGAATTTTTTTCTTTGGAGTTTAGAAATCCTTGTGGATTTCCCAAGCGGAAAGAGGAGCTAAAATGTCTAAGCCTTGATGCCTGTGGCTGCCATTTTGGGACATATACAATCTGGAGAGTAAATAGATTGACCTTGTCAACAGAGGTAGGTGATACTATGAGGCCCCAGAGAGAAGACAGCAGCTCTGATTCCTTTTAAAAAATATGTATTTTAGCTTCTAAAAGGTTGATACATTTAAAAAGTTGTACACATTTATGGAGTGAAAGGGATATTTTGATACATGCATACAATGTTGTAATGATCACATCAGGGTAACTGGGATATCCATCACCTCAAACATTTATTCTTTGTGTTGGGAACACTTCAATTGTTAGCTTGTGGCTATTTTGAACTGTTGCACCACATTATTGTGAACTACCTTTCCCTACTTCACTACTGAACACTAGATCTTTTCCCTTCAATCTAACTGTAATTTTGTAATCATTAACCAACCTCTCTCCATTTCTTATGGAGCTCTGCAGTTCAGATTAATATAAGATGCAATTAAGCTTTTTTTCTATTTGTGGATTTCATTAAATATCTGTACCTTACAATCCTCTCCTCCCCATTCTCTTTAACTTGTGATTCTTGTAGTCGAAAAAATTGTTTAGAAAAGATAGAATGATGAAATCTTTGAATCATAATCAATACTAAAGATGAAAACATTTTCATGGCAAGGATGGTAGAAACTGCCTGCTGAAGACTTAGGAGATTGTCTCTGATCTTTGGCAAAAGTCTAAAACAGATTTAAAAAAAATTGTAACTTGAGAAAAAAATCAACTTAATATTCACAATCATATCCCAATCTCTTCTTCCCACTTCCTACCCTCACTGCTGTCTAAAGAGGAAGGACCAGTGTTATGCTAGAGATGGTTTGTACCAGTTTGCCGGGGAGCAACTGTCAGATTTTCAAGAATTTGTAAGCTATTTGTTAAACACAATCATTGCCACAAATTAAATTATTCAAACTTAGTTGAATAACTTGCATTAAAATCAAGGGACTCATGGTATGCTGTCTGCATGAGACCCATCTCACATATAATGACACCCATAGGCTCAAAATAAAGGGATGGAGGAAATCTACCAAGCATATGGAAGTTAGTAAAAAAGCAGGGGTTGCTACCCTAATTTCAGACAAAACAGACTTTAAACCAACAAAGATCAAAAAGGACAAAGGGCATTACAAAATAGTAAAGGGTTCAATTCAACAAGATGGTCTAACTATCCTAAATATATATATACTGAACACAGGAGCATCTAGATTCATAAAGCAAGTTCTTAGAGGCTTACAAAGAGACTTAGATTCCCACAAAATAATAGTGGGAAACTCCAACACTCCACTGACGGTATTTTTGAGGACAGATCATTGAGGCAGAAAATTGACAAAAATGTTCAGGACCTGAACTCAACATTGGACAAAATGGGTCTGATAGACCTCATCAGAACTCTGTCCCCAACAACAGAATATACATTCTCCTCATCACCACACGGCACATACTTTAAAATCGACCACACAATTAGACATAAAACAACCCTCAGCATATGCAAAAGAACTGAAATCATATCAAACGTACTCTTGGACCACAGCACAGTAAAAATAGAAGTCAAGACTAAAAAATTGCTCAAAGCCATGCAATTACATGGAAATTAAACAACATTCTCCTGTATGACTTTTGGGTAAGTAGTGAAATTAAGGCAGATACCAAGAAGTTCTTTGAAACTAATGAGAACAATGATACAACATACCAGAATCTTTGGGACATAGTTCAAGCAGCCTTCAGAGGGAAATTTATAGCACTAAACTCCCACATCAAAAAGTTAGAAAGATTTCAAATTAACAACCTAACATCACAACTGAATGAATTAGAGAAGCAAGAGCAAGCCAACCCCAAAGCTAGTAGAAGACAAGAAATAACCAAAATCAGAGCTGAACTGAAAGAAATTGAGATACACAAAAAACCATTTCAAAAGATCCAGGAGTTAGTTTGTTATAAAAATTAATTATATATAAGCTACTAGCTAGACTAATGAAGAAGAAAAGAGAGAAGATCCAAATAAACACAACTAGAAATGACGAAGGGAATGTTACCACTGACTCCACAGAAATAAAAATAACTATCGGAAACTACCATGAACACCTGTATGCACATAAACTAGAAAACCTAGAAGAGATGGATAAATTCCTGGACATATACACCCTCCCAAGACTGAACCAGGAAGAAATTGATTCCCTGAACAGACCAATAATGAGCTCTAAAATTGAATCAGTAATAAATAGCTTACCAACCAAAAAAAAAAGGGCAGGACTGGATGAATTCACAGCAGTATTCTACCAGATGTACAAAGAGATGTACAAAGAGATGTACAAAGATGTGGGTGTTTAGATCTGGTAAAATTCCTACTAAAACTGTTCCAAAAAATTGAAGAGGGAACTCTTCCCCACCTCATTCTATAAGGCCAGCATCATCCTGATACCAAGACTTGGTAGAGACACAACAACAACAAAAACTTCAGGCCAATATCCTTTATGAACGTTGATGCAAACATCCTTAATAGAATACTTGCAAACCAAACCCAGCAGCATATTAAAAAGCTAACCCATAACAATCAAGTAGGCTTCATCGCTGGTATGCAAGGTTGGCTTGACAAATGTAAATAAATAAATGATATTCATCACACAAACAGAACTAAAGACAAAAACCACATGATTATCTCAATAGATGCAGAAAAGGCTTTCAATAAAATTCAACATCAGTTCATGCTAAAAACTCTCAATGAAGGAACACAGCTCAAAATAGTAAGAGCCATCCATGACAAACCCACAGCCAACATCATACTTAAAGGGCAAAAGCTGGAAGCATTTCCCTTGAAAACTGGCACAAGTCAAGGATGCCTTCTCTCACTCCTCATATTCAATTTATTAGGTTGGTGCAAAAGTAATTGCCGTTTTTGCCATTATAGTAAATGTAAAAGCCACAATTACTTTTGCAACAGCCTAATAGTATTGGAAGTCCTGGCCAGAGCAATCAGGCAAGAGAAAGAAATAAAGGGCATCCAAATAGGAGGAGAGGAAGTCAAATTACCCCTGTTTGCAGACAACCTGATTCTGTATCTAGAAAACCCCATAGTCTTGGAATAAAAACTCCTTCAGCTAATAAACAACTTTGGCAAAGTTTCAGGATACAAAATTATGTTCAAAACCCACTAGCATTCCTACACACCAACAACAGCCAAGCCAGGATCCAAATCAGGAATGCAATCCCATTCACAATTGCCACGAAAAGAATAAAATATCTAGGAAGACAGCTAACCAGGGAGGTGAAAGGTATCTACAATGAGAACTACAAAGCATTGCTCAAAGAAATCAGGGCCAGACGCAGTGGCTCACTCCTGTAATCCCAGCACTTTAGGAGGCCAGGGCAGCGGATCACAAGGTCAGGAGTTTGAGACCATCCTGGCTAACATGGTGAAACCCCATCTCTGCTAAAAATACAAAAAATTAGCTGGGCGTGGTGGCACTTGCCTGTAGTCCTAGCTACTCGGGAGGCTGAGGCAGAAGAATCGCTTGAACCTGGGAGGCAGAGGTTGCAGTGAGCTGAGATCACACCACTGCACTCCAGCCTGGGCAATAGAGTGAGACTCCATCGAAAGAAGGAAAGGAATGGAACGGAAAGGAAAGGAAAGGAAAGGAAAGGAAAGGAAAGGAAAGGAAAGGAAAGGAAAGGAAAGAAAAGGAAAGGAAAGGAAGAAGGAAGGAATCAGAGATGACACAAATAAATGGAAAAACATTCCATGCTCATGGATCACGGACAGGAAGAATCAATATAATTAAAATGGTCATACTGCCTAAAGTGATTTACAGATTCAGTGCTATTTTTATCCAACTACCAATAGCATTTTTCACAGAATTAGGAAAAACAATTTCAAAATTCCTATGGAAACAAAAAAGAGTCTGAATAGCTAAAGCAATCCTAAGCAGAAAGAACAAAGCTGGAGCCATCACGTTACCCAACTTCAAACTATAACACAGGGCTGCAGTAACCAAAATAGCATGGTACTGGCACAAAAACAGACACATAGACCAATGGAACATAATAAAGAGCCTAGAAATAAGGCTGCACACCTACAACCATCTGATCTTTGACAAAGCTGACAAAAACAATCAGTGAGGAAAGAACTCCCTGTTCAAGAAATGGTGCTGGGGTAACTGGCTAGCCATATGCAGAAGATTGAAAGTGGACCCTTTCCTTACATGTACAAAATCAACTAAAGATAGATTAAAGACTTAAATGTAAAACCCAAAACTGTAAGAACTCTGGAAGACAACCTAGGCCATACCATTGTGGACATAGGAATGGACAAAAATGACATGATGAAGATGCCAAAAGTAATTGCAACACAAGTAAAAGTTGACAAATGGGATCTAATCAAATGTAAAAACTTCTGCATAGCAAAAGAAACTATGAAGAATAAACAGACAATCTACAGCATGGGAGAAAATATTTGCCACCTATGCATCTCACAAAGGTCTAATATCCAGCATCTGTAAGAAATTTAAACAAGTTTCTAAGAAACAACAACAACAACAAAACATTAAAAAGTGGGCAAAGGGCCAGGCGCGGTGGCTCAAGCCTGTAATCCCAGCACTTTGGGAGGCCGAGACGGGCAGATCACGAGGTCAGGAGATCGAGACCATCCTGACTAACATGGTGAAACCCCGTCTCTACTAAAAAATACAAAACTAGCCGGGTGTGGTGGCGGGCGCCTGTAGTCCCAGCTACTCGGGAGGCTGAGGCAGGAGAATGGCGTGAACCTGGGAGGCGGAGCTTGCAGTGAGCTGAGATCCGGCCACTGTACTCCAGCCTGGGTGACAGCGAGACTCCATCTCAAAAAAAAAAAAAAAAAAAAAAAAAAAAAAAAGGGGAAAAAAAAACCAAAAAAATTTTTTAAAAAAAAAAAAAGTGGGCAAAGGACACGAACAGACATTTTTCAAAAGAAGACATACATGTGGCTGACAAGCATATGAAAAAAGTCAAACATCACTGAACATTAGAGAAATGCAAATGAAAACAACTGTGAGATATCATCTCATACCAGTCAGAATGTCTATTAGTAAAAAGTAAAAAAAAAAAAATAACAGATGCTGGCAAGGTTGCGGAGAAAAGGGTACACTTAGACACTGTTGGTGGGAGTGTAAATTAATTCAACCATTATGGAAAGCAGTGTGGTGATTCCTCAAGGAGATAA
>NW_016805645.1:1273214-1297059 GCF_001698545.2 Rhinopithecus bieti
CCCATAAAAAAGTGGGCAAAGGACACGAACAGACATTTTCAAAAGAAGACATACATGTGGCTGACAAGCATATGAAAAAAGTCAAACATCACTGAACATTAGAGAAATGCAAATGAAAACAACTGTGAGATATCATCTCATACCAGTCAGAATGTCTATTAGTAAAAGTAAAAAAAAAAAAATAACAGATGCTGGCAAGGTTGCGGAGAAAAGGGTACACTTAGACACTGTTGGTGGGAGTGTAAATTAATTCAACCATTATGGAAAGCAGTGTGGTGATTCCTCAAGGAGATAAAAACAGGATTACCATTCAACCCAGCAATCCCATTAATGGGTGCATACCCAGAGGAATGTAAATCAGTCTACCATAAAGACACATGCATGTGAATGTTCACTGCAGCACTAGTCACAATAGTAAAGATATGGAATCAACCTAAATGCCCATGAATGACAGATTGGATAAAGAAAATGTGGTACATATATACCCTGGGATACTATGCAACCATGAAAAAGAATGAGATGATGTCTTTTGTGGAAGCATGGATGGAGCTGAAGATTATTATCCTTAGCAAACTTATGCAGGAACAGAAAACCAAATACTGCATGTTCTCACCTATTAGTAGCAGCTAAATGATGAGAACTCATGGACACAAAGAAGGGAACAACAGACACTGGGACCTACTTGAGGGTGGAGGGTGGGAGGAGGGAGAGGATCAGAAAAAGTAACTATTGGGTATTAGTCTTAGTACCTGGGTGATAAAATAATCTGTACAACAAATTCCTGTAACATAATTTTACCTATACAACAAACCTGCACATGTACCCGTTAACCTAAAATAAAAGCTTAAAAAAAAACCCAAAGGAAATAAGTGCTAAAAACGCATCACTTCTTAATTATTTTGCTGCATTTTAAATTACCTATGCTTTTTAGTTTATTTGCATGTTTTGTATCCGTATGGTATAAATACCATATAAAGGTGTGTTGCTGTACATCTTCCTAATTACACATTTAGTGACATCACATTAACTTGAAAATGGCCATGGCAGGAGCATTTACACCACAGAAATTGGCAAATGCTACCAACCAGGTCTTGATTTATTGTTTTGTTGATCATCTATGTTTAAGAAAGTTATGAGAATGTTACTAATGCAGATTAAACAAAAAGGAATGTTCTGTCTGTAGCTGTCATACTGTGAGTAACATGGAAATTTGAAGAAATATTCAACTGTATTCAAAACTATTATCCAGTTTAGCAAAGAAGTTGTTCACATTACTGATGAAGAGTGGACCTGTGATGTATATCTTTTCTGTTTCATTTTTGTCTCACTCATTAACATATATATATAAATATCAACAATGTTTACATGGAAACTATACTCATTCATCAATCATAAATTTTGTTACATATCTATTATATCAGTAAAAGTCATAATATATATTATACATTAGGCATATAATATATAATGTACACACACACATACACATAGGCAAACATACACAACTTTTCACATGCCACCTGGAAGAGCCACATAAAATTATATAGAGAATGAAGGAGTAATAGACAGAAAAGATTAGGCTAGTAATTTAGTAGTTCTGGAGAATTGGACATGATTAGGAGAGAAGAGGTAAGTGAGAAAAAAACAAGAACAAAACAGCACATTTTGTTTTTATAAAGCAGAGAGAGAATGGTAAAATGTTTCAGTTGTTACTCAAAATGAGAAATTTGGGTTAAGAAGATCTTTAGAATATTTTGCTGTAGAATGTAACATAATTCCCCTTTGAAGGACTTTGGTAAAAATTTACATTGTTGTCACTTTTTTAGATGTTTTGATTTTTTCATTTTCGAATGCATGTCTGAGCTTAAATGGCCCATGAAGCAGTCAGTTATATTCAGATCACACTAGCATTTTGATAATAAAATTATTAGTTGAAGTCAAGATGGGTTTAATACGAACAAGTTATACCAAAGTTATTTTTTGTTCCTCTTAGGATTGGGTGGTTCTATTAGCATATATTGAAAATAGTAACAAAAGCAACAACAATACAACTATTACTACTATTAATTATTATTTTATATTACCAGTAATTTTTCTATATTCTTTACATGTAATTTGAGCATGCATTTACATGCCTCACAAAAACATTATGAGGCAGACACAAATAATTTATGATTACATTTTATTTGTCAGGAACAGACAAGGTGATCTAATTTGCTCCAAAGCACATAACCAGTAAAGTCTAGCAAGATTAGAATTCAGACTATCTAGCCCTTGAGGTGGCACTATTAGTTAACTCTACAATGCTACAAAGTTGCCAAGCATTAGCAGTACAGTGTATTTTAAGTATTTATCTTAGTTTCTAAAGGGCACAGATATCAGTTTAAAGACAGGTTCCAGACTGGGTGTTAGAAAGCGACTTTGTATTTGATTCCATTGATTGAGTTAATATAAGCATTTACTGAGCATCTGGTTGTTTAAGAGAATATCACAGACATTTCAGGAGAGACAAAGATGAATAAAACATGGTTCTACCTTTGAGGAGCTTAAAATCCAGATATTCACTGTCTTTACCAATCTCTTGAATGAAGCCAAGAGGCAGATTAAACTGACAAAGGATTTAAAATAATTCAAATTCAAAAAACTCTGAATAGTTTCACTTATATTCTGAAATTACTAAGTGTTGCAGGGATAAATGTATTTTGCATTATATTCAAAACCAAGTGCAAAGATACATGACTGAAAATCTGTTTTTGTAGCAGCTTTTGTATCTAGAGGTTTTAGATTAACCTCAGGACTAAAGCACTGTTAAAATTTTTGATGTGCTCTTAGTTATTGTAATAAAACTAACACACCAGAATGAGCATTCCTTTTTGTTTTTGTTTTTTTCTAGAAGCTCTATACTAGTCAGCCATCTCAGCGGTATTCTTTTCAGTTCAGGCTGTAACATTTTAAAAGGAGCATTGAAAAATGCAACTGGGATAAATGGAAAAGGATAACTAAACCAAGTCATGTGAAGAATGGCTGAAGGAATTGAGGATGTTTAGCCTGGACAAGGAAGACTCAGAGAGTATACGGGATCAGATTCCAAAATACTTGAAGGGTTGTCATGTGGGGAAGGAGTCAACTTCTGAGCTGTTCCAAAAGGTAAAACTAGCACAAATGACCCAAAGTCAGACGGAGGTTATCTCAGGTTAGCAAAAGAAAGTTTGAATACCGAGCTATTAAAAAATGGATTACGTTACCATGTGAGATAGAGGAAGGGCTTCGAGAGAAGATGTGAGGACAGCTAGGGGTGGGCTGCTGCACTGCATCATACTGAAAGCATCTTCCAAAATCAAAGTTCCATGATTTATGATTCCATAACAGAAGTAATTCCCTAAACGTTTATAACACACACACACAGTAAAATCATATTTTCCTGAAATATGTGAAATTTGGGGGATTGTAATTAACATATGAGTAGCAATTAGAAGTACAAGAAGCAATGATATTTAGGTCATGACAAGAGAAGAAATATGTGGCCTTTGTGCATGGAAAGCCCAAGAACAATGGGCATAGGCCCTGGGAATCCACTCCATGGGAAACAGAGGACTGTTTTGATATAAAAAAGTGAACAGAGAAAGAATACAAGGTTAACACTGGATGCAACTTTAAATCCTTCAGCACAGTGCCTAGCAGCCATAAAAAAGCAAACAAAAGTCTGCAAACCCTTTCCAGAGGCAATGAATAGAAACAGAACAAATCACTCTCGCCTAGATAAATGCTACATCCCTGTACTGCTTTGCTGACCACAGACCTCCTCTGCAAAGGGCATTAAAGCCATCAGGAAGGGGAAGAAAAGGCACCCAGAATGAGGGCAAAAAATTCTGGTGCATAGCTCTTGAGCTAATTTACATGAAATAAGTTAATGTAATTGGCAAATGGATACTTAGAGATGGAATATTTAAAGAAAATCCCTCTGTAAGAGGCCAAGGAGACAGTGAAAGAGACTGCTCTAGGCTTGTTGAATACAGGAAAAAAATGAAGAGAAAAGATTGATGTTGTAACCCAAACAGAGCTCAATGGAGAGGCAAGAAGAATTAAGAGAAGAACAAGTCTTTGCCCAGACGATGAAAGACCCAGCTAAAATCCTAGCCACACCATGCAATTTATTAAAAGTTGTTTCTTCCCCGGTAACAAACCAGCTTCCACTAGTCTCTAGTGTTCTTTCTGACTTATTTCATTAACATTTCCTTCTTTTCTGGAGCAGTCAGGGCCCCAGGGAATCTTTCTTTTCCCCACCTCACCCCCACCAATGGGTCATTGAATGAGAGCCAGGGTGTTGTCTGTGAAAAGAGAAATTGCAAAACCACAAATTGCAGAAAATGGTTACTGCCAAAAATCGAAAGGAACACACGATATCACCATGCCTCTTAAAAAGCAATCGCGCATTTTACAGGCCTCTGGATAATTCAGGTTTGTTTGGCAACTTTCTCACCCATACCACCCAGAAGATAATTCTCTTCCACCAGAGGCAGTGGTCCTAAAGAATATGAGAAGTTGAAAATAGACAAAAGAATGTGCATGCAAGTCTTTCCAGAGCACTGACCTGGCCCAATAGTGTTCTATTTTCTTCTATTGTGTAGTATTAATTTGAAAGCCCAAAGCTTGCCACCAGAATCCCAAGGACTCGCACTAAAACAGGGAGGGTCTCCAATAATTTAATAAGATTATTGGTAATACAAAGCATTTTAGATGGTAAAATTTTCCAAAACATTATATTATGTGATTATCACAACAACCCTTTGAAGGGGTCAGGAAAAATGTCTTCCTTCCTCTCTCCTTCCCTAAAAAGATACTTTGAAACTGAAGGGTTAAGTAACATACTGCAATCATACTACTGAAGGAGTGAACTGGGACTTAGCCATTAGCCTTTTGATTTTTTCTCCTGAGTTCCTTCCACCGCCCAGCCTTATTCCTCTATGGGGGCATATTTTCCTGACTTGGAGGAGGCTGTCCTCCGTCCGTGGGTTGGGATTTTATGTGTTGCATATACATTTGCAGGATCTTCACTTGGAAAGTCTCCTGTCATTCACTGTAGATGTAAGTCTTGTCTGAATGGAACGTTGATTAGGTCGTTTTCCATTTGCATTGGTTGAATAATACAATCATCATGAGGACAAAATGTCAACTCCAGAGGGGCTGATTCAACGTAGCTGCCAAAAGGAACCCAGGTCAAGACTGCCTGGTGATTTTAATGTGTTTCTGTGACTCCGTGGGTCAGACCAACCTTTCCCCAGTTGCTCAGAGATTGCTTGGGGAGCCGGGTAGACCCGTTTTGTCTGGATTGTGTATGATTCCAGTGTAAGCTTCCTTCTTCTCAAAATATTTACTAATGAAACATACAGGGTCACTAAGCACCCTGTATGTTTCTAAGAAAAAAAATATGAAAAGAAAACAAACAATCACAAGTTGAGACCTCTGAGGGAAAATAGTCATTCCCCACCCTCTTATTTTATTTTATTTTTTTCAGTCTGAAAGATAAAGGGCACTTTCAACTGAACTTTTGATGAAGAGATCCTAGGGTAACACGTAGGTGTTTAAATTTACATATAGTGACTTAAAAATGCTGCCTTAAATTACCCTTCATCAAATTTTCACGATTAATACACACCAAGTATCTTTCGGTATTTAACATTAACTTATTTAAAATACTAGTAAAACCTAAATAGGCAGTAACAGTATGGTAAAGAGCCAGCAAATATGAATATGCAAGAAAGTAAACATAGGCAATTTCCCATGAACAGCTTTCTGTGTTCAAAAGAAAGAATACAGTCAAAAGTTAACATTTGTACAAACAATACACTCATGATAGCACATGAAAAGAAGACTACTCATAAAATTTAACATGACTTTCTTGGTAAAAGCTGCTTAAAACATTCATAGCATGCAGGTGTCTTGATAATGCAATAAAGACTAAAGCAAGATAATACAGAGATTGACATTTTAAAAAATTTCGGTGAATGCGTAATATGTTGACATTAAATCTGAATGTTTTGAGGGTGAATGTCTTTTGTGCTAACGCTTGAATATTTGATGTATAGCAGTGGGATCAATTTATTCTAGAGAGCAAACAAAAAACTATCATCCAGGGAAATCAGTAAAAACTAAGTTTTTCCTGCAGTTCAGCTGAACATATAATCTTCTCAGGGACTGAATGATTCAAAAGAGAATTTATTAGAACATGTATAATATATACAATTTAACTGTGCTCTTTGGTTTCTGATAGGTACTAGAATGTCTAATTAAATGCTTCAGTGACTACTGAGATGCATTCTCTGCTGGAAATTCTGTATAAATTAGAAGCTGAGAGTTGATGTAGCCTCCATGAGGGTACATGACTCAACCATCTACCTTATAGTTGTTGATTACTTGCTTAGTGACAAGCAACTTACACATTTTGAGGTACTTTTGAACAGTTAGGGTCTTTATATTACAGCTAAATCTACCTCCTGCTTGTGGACATTGGATATTATTAAATTACACCAGAGACATATGAAACTTTCTTTTTTTCCTTTGTTAAAATTATTCTTCCATCCTGGCTAACACGGTGAAACCCTGTCTCTACTAAAATACAAAACTAGCCGGGCGAAGTGGTGGGCGCCTGTAGTCCCAGCTACTCGGGAGGCTGAGGCAGGAGAATGGTGTAAACCCAGGAGGCGGAGCTTGCAGCGAGCTGAGATCTGGCCACTGCACTCCAGCCCGGGCGACAGAGTGAGACTCTGCCTCAAAAAAAAAAAAAAAAAAAAAAAAAAAAATTATTCTTACCTTCATTTCATTAAAAAAGAAAAAAAAAATCACCCTAATTCCAAAGACAAAACTCAGGGACTCCCAGTTCAGATCTGCTATAATTTTATTTGGTCTTTCAGAATAGAGGGGATTTGTAATTAGGTATAGACACTGGAAGTACTAAGAATAAAGAAACATAATACACAGGAGATTAGTTCTGGAGAGAATACTGGTTTACAGAGTGGCCATAACGCAGTACACACAGGAAGGAATTATTAAGGTTACTACCATGCTGGTAAACAAGAAACAGTCTGTGACTACACGGTGAGGAGCAAATGGGAAAAGAGTAATAAATTAGTCATTTGAGAGAACTGAATATTTAAATGGTTAGTGTCACATGGTCATAATATATAAATGAACGTTGCCTATTTTTTTATTCCTCACTTTTATCTAGCTTTAGATGCAATATTGTCACAACCACAATTAGGCTGAATCTGCTTCCAAAATGGTTTCTGAAATGCTCCATGGTGTTACACAAATCAATAGTATGAAACGTTAGATTGGCTGTGTGTGTTGAGCTAGACTTTAAAAATGCAGCAATGTGAGATGGGAGCCTTAAAGATTAGGAGGCTTAGGAATTACAGCTGAGAAGTAGATACCATTTCAAGGAGGAAACGTACTTACATTTTGCTGCAAGTAAAATGCCTGTCTTTAAAGAGTAGCCTCTGAAACAAAGAAAGAAAAGAAGAATGTTAAAAAATTATACAACAATTAATTCAAAATGAAAAAGGAGTCAAATTTGAAGCCACTGACTGAAAAAAAAAGACAGAGAGAAGCCTAGCCTACAGAAGAATATATATTTATTGGGAGACTTTTCTTGGGGATACAGGAGGCTGTAGCCCAGAAAGAAAACATTTATGCTAGCTGCTGTATCTCATCACATGCTCTGCTCCCTGCTCCTGAATATCCTAGAATTTCAAGACTACTTGATGCTTGCTTTGTCTCCCAGGTCCAATCTTGGAGACAGAAAACATGGTAAGTCTGGCTGGCTCATTCAATGGCTTAGATGCTCATCACTCTCTTGCTTCTGGTTCACACTGACATTGTACCTTGTTCTTGTTGGCCAAGTTCTGACACATTGTTCCTTTAAATGAAACTTCTCCTAAAGATATGGTTTTCTCAATTCATACTTATTAGGATAAACGGACAGTTTCCTTTTCCAAGAAATGGAAAGCTTTTGTGGGAGATGCGAGGAGAGGGATTGAAACCAAAGCCAAGTTTCTCTTTATTCAAGATGTTGGTGAAAGGGGAGGGACAAATAGACTGTGCCTATGCTTGGAAGGCCAATTGTGCAGGTAATTTGTTCAGTGTGGCAGCCCACCAGACAATTCAGCTTGCTTCCAAATCCATAATTTATTGAACCTATTGTGGTTATATTGAAAGGGGTACTTTTTAGTGCAGTAGGTTTAATAGGAAATGGCAGGAAAGTCCCTATGATTGATATGAACTATTTGCATTCTGAGATTCAAGTGATTCCAGATCATCTCTAAGACTAAGCACTCAAATCGTGGTGTCCTCAGACCTACAGAAAGATCTTTCCACACCACCCACAGTGATCTGGATAGGTCAGATTAGTTACTTCAGTGGAACGATGTTTTCCCAAGCTCTGCCATTTCTTAATAATGGGCAAATTGGTTCAATGCTCTAAAATTGATAGAAATGTTACTAGTGGCTCTTTCAAAGAATTGCCGTAAGGGTTAAATACAATTATATATATAAAATAGTTAGATAAAGTCCTCCTCGTGTCAATATGCTCCAGAAGCAAGAAAATGATGAAAGTCTTAAGCCATTGAACTAGGCAACCAGATTTATCATATTTCCTGTCTCCAGCACTCTCTCCAGTACTACCTGGTGTTGTTACTGTTGTTGTTATTATTATCAGCAGACCAAGTTGTAAAACCAAATTAAGAATATATGATAAATCCATGAAATGGGAGCTGGGAAGGTAGCTATGGAGGTCTCGCTTGGGTAAGATGTCTCCATTTATGACAGTCAAAGCTGCACCTTTGTTCCAAATTCCTCTTCCAGATTGTTTTTCTCCAATTTTCATTCCTCCAACTACTCAATATCTCCAGTCAACATCCTTATTAAAAAATCCCTACCTGTTTTAGCAAGCCACCCAATTCCTCATTTACTATCTGTGAAGATGGTTAGGAGGGGGC
This sequence comes from Rhinopithecus bieti, assembly GCF_001698545.2. Classification (NCBI taxonomy): domain Eukaryota; kingdom Metazoa; phylum Chordata; class Mammalia; order Primates; family Cercopithecidae; genus Rhinopithecus; species Rhinopithecus bieti. The sequence goes on from NW_016805645.1 coordinate 1,282,205, forward strand.
TTATTGATCGACAAATTGTTAAATTATTAAATTTCTGGGCCCACAAATAATACAGATAATTCTTCTTTATACAGGTAAGAGGTTGATACATTTTTATCGGACTGAATTTCTCAGATGGATTCTATAGTTTGACCCAACAAGGTCTCACATGTGTCACTAACTGGAAGAAGTTATTATTATTAGTTGTTAGTTATTATTCTATAGTTTGAGCCAACAAGATCTCACATGTGACACTAACTGGAACACTGTTCTGATCACAGCCTGACACACATTTCATCCCACCCCCTGCCCTTCCAAACAAAAAGAGTGCACCGAAAATTCTTCTGAAATTGTGTACCCTTCAGCTCCTTTGAAGAACTTGTTGCTAGGAAACAAATTTGGAACATTCTCACCTACTGAGAAAAGTTTTTACTGCTGTCTCACATAATGGGTTCTTCTTTGGTCACAAAAGTATTAACAAAGAAAATTATCTGTCTATTACTTGACAGATTCATTGGACAAGAAGTCTTCATTTGGGCAACATTTTCACAGCAATATCATTGATTACTTTGAAAACTATTCAGGGATGTCCTTGAGACTGCATTATGTATCTATTCAATTCAATGTTACTGATCATTTTTCTTGAGGTACAAAATAAATCAAGCAGTTAAGCATACTGTGGCAGTGTGCTTTTTCAGACCAGAGAGTTACATAAAAACTCACCTCTGCTTTTTTAAAGCTTATTTCCACAACAGACAAAGAAAAACCTGAATTCTTAAAGGAGAAAGAGAGGCCTTCAAAGTATTAACTCCTTCACTGAATGCTTACTGAATGCCTACTATGTGCAAGGCACTGTGCTGGGCCCTAAGAACACATCCCCTCCCCTCGTGATTAACCTCTGTCTGGCTGGAGAGACAACTGGACAGTTTAGAGAGATTGCATCACAACGTAACACAAAGTTACACAGTGGTCAGTGAGGAGGGAAGGTGAAATTGGGTAATCAATTCAGACAGAAAGGTCAAGGAAGTCTAATTTGGGGAAGCATTGAAATAGCATCTGGTAAAAAGTTCATATTTAATAATAATAACAGTTACTATGGAGTGCTTAATGCATCGAGAACCTCCTAATGTACTGAGTAGTTTATTCCTCATAGTAACCCTAGGGAGATATTATTCTTACCCTAGAGCAGGACATAAGAAGGCAGATGGAGAGTATGGAGCAGACCAAGCAAGGGAACATCACTGAGTGCAAGACCCTGGGCAGGAGGAACTGGCTCACTTGAGGGACCACCATTTATATTATTTGCATATACTTTGGCAGAGTCCATTCTCCCACCACACAAGGGTCTTTAAGAGATCATAAATGGGGATCTTCTTATGTGGATCTTAGAAGACTTTAGCTAGGGAAGCCTAGTCTCTCTGCTCCCACATCAGGGGATATGTGAGGTACATCCTGGCTCTGCCCTGTGCTATGCCCACCTCAGAAGATCTGCATGGTCAGCAGGTTATCCTCCTCGGATCATGGTAGGACATGCGCCTGATTCAGTAGCAAGGTTCATACAGAACAGACTTTGCCCGAAGCCCTTGGGACACATTCTTTGGTCCCTTTGCTGAAATCCACTTTCATATGAGCTGTGTTGAACACTGAGGATACATCTCTGTCTGTGATCTCTTCTAAGAACTTTATCTTTAAACCAAGCGCTCAACTAGGGGATTCTCCATACCATTTATTGATCTCAATTTCTCACCCTGGTTCCTGTGGTTGATCCCATCTTGTTGTCATCTGTAACCTACAATTGATACTCATTAGAAAATAAGATCACTTAGATTTCTGAGTGTTCTATGCTGATTAGGATATCTGGTTTGAGTTGTCAGTTATTTAAAATGTTTATGGTTTGTAAAAAGTTGCATCAATGCAAGTGTAATTGTATAATATAACCTATGGAGTAAAATCTCCTATATACCTATTCCTCTTTACGATACACAATAATCTAGTTCCTATATGTTCAAGATTATGAATTTTGAGATGAGGTGGCTACTGCCCTCTTATTCTGAAGTTTGAATTAATTCTATCTTATGTTAATTGTACTTATTTGCTTAATGCTATGGTAGGACTACCTATTCTCTATCCCACTTATTCTCAGGAGTATAGGTAACCACTTAAATTACCTGTGAAATTAATTTAAGAATGAAGGCTTTATTTAAGATAGAATATGCCAATTATCAGGTAATAATAATAATTTACGAATAGTGTATCTCCTCTTTGCTTTGATCAAGTGTTCTTTAAACGCCAAGACTATGTGATGAAGGCATAGTGATGTGATGTCAAGAGTTGTAGGGGTTCTGCCCATGGCCCCCACTCTGGGGGCAGAAGCAATATCAGAGAGCCAGAAGTTCAAGTCTCAATTCTTCCACCAACCTCCAGTGTGACCTCTGGCCAGTTATTTAATCTCTCTAAGTCTCGAGACCTTCATCTATAAAATAGAAGTAAGAGTAGCACTGTACTTCTCCTAAGATTGTTGTGTTTATTGGAGGATAATACATATAAGGCATTTGGAAGAGAACTGGCCCAATCCTAGTGCTTACTGTGTGACAGTTATGTTGTCTTCATTAAGTCCAAACTGAAAACTTCTTGTACAAAGAACTGTACCACCCATTGGATTAAAATATTCTGTACTAGTTCCTTAAATGGTTACAATCAAGGGACATGACCTTTTTTTTCTCTGTGGGTTCTGATTTGACCCCACAATGAACTCAACTTCAAAAAGTGATATCAGATTGTTTTTCATGACTTCTAATAATTTTGCTCACAGTAGCTTTTCAATCCCTTGGCCTCACTCGTATTTTACTAATTTTATAAACACTGCCAATGGCTTCTCCTACGGTATTGGAATTTGCTGTTTTTTGTTTTTCCTAGCCTTGACTCTGTGCCTTTGCTGAAGCCTTGGTGAACCATTCCACTGACTTAGCATGTTTATTTATACATGACTCCTTGTGTTTTGATTTCTTTATAACTTTTTAACAGTTACAAATATTTTTAATTTAAATAAGCAATTTTCATTATCAAACATTTAGAAAATATTAAGAAACCCACTCAAATGAAGTAAAAGAACTCAGAACTGCACAGATTTATTTTGAAGCACACAAAGAAGTAAACACTTTCCCCAACATCCCCATTTTTCAGAAGCAATTCTATCAACAGCACGTGAGGGTATCCTTCTAAATATTTTTATGCTTATGAAAGCATGCATATATAAACCTTTATCCATACATATGTATGTCATGAAAATTTTACAACAAAACAAGGTTGTGCTGGATAATTTTCTATAAGTCATGCTAGATAATTTTCTATAATATGCTTTTATTCTCTTAATGATATTTTTGTGGACACTGATTCCAAGTCAGTGTACAGAGATCTTATTCTTTTTAGTGGTTAAGTAGGAATCATTTATGGACATGTCCTAACTAATCCTATATTCACAGACATTCAGGTTGTTAGTAATTTTTTGCAATTACAGTGGGCTTGTAATGACCAAGCATTTTGAACATTTGCTTTTAGATGTGTGGTCTTATACTGTAAAGTAGTTCTGTGAATTGCAAGTACTTTATAATAGGGTAGATGCAGCTTAATATTAGATGGGTTGTGCAAATCACTCTTCAGGAAGGTTGAAACTATTCATCCTCTACCAACAAGAAGATGTGTCCTCCATATGTATTTTTCACTTAGCATGCATAATTTCCATTTCTTTGAGTTTTTCTTCTCTGTGTGCTAATCTTCCACCTGAACTTCAAGACACCTTATTCAGTTTTCAGCAATGTTTTTGAGTTTCAAGAACTCTCTTTTTCTCGGATCATTCCTTTGTAATAATTTCCCTAGTCTACCTAGGAATTTGCATTATTTTCTTTTAGTGTCCTTTTTCTTTCTTTCTTTAAGACTACCTCACAGAGAGCCACTTGTTCTGATTGTGTTGTTCTTTCCTCCTTCAAACCGCTGAGTCATCTTCAATGCCTTGTGCATTTTTTCTCCTCACTGTTACTCGTCTGCAAACATCCAGATCTTTCTAACCCATTACAGGGAAATGAGTCCTCAGCACACATGTAGACAGGCTTTTGGGGTAGTAGTGGGTCTGCAAGTTGTGAGAGGCAAAGGAGGAATATTTTCCTGGTGAACAGGCTGGTAGGCTAGGACCCCTCAACTGAGGGTGCGGGGGAGGCCTCCAAGTTCTCAGGATCCTCCAGACAAGTTCAGAGTGTGGCAAGTCTCTTTATGTTACACAAAAAGAGTATCTTTTGGGCTCCTCCCCAGCCACACATCTAAAGCAAGCAGTCCTGCTGAGAACAACCTCTAGGCCAATGCTCCTGGGACCTGGATCACCTGGGACCTTGCTAAAAAAGCAGATTCTGGTTTGGAAGGTCTCGGGTGGGGACTGGAATTCTGCATTTCTTACAAGTTTCCAGATAGGGCAGTAGGCTCTATGGCGTGGGCCCCTTGGACTGAAGAGAAAAAGAGCCTGTGTTCCCTGTTTCCTGGGAGGCAGGCATTTTCCCAGGCTTCAGTGCCCTCACATTCCTCAGCCCTGTAAATGGTGGTGTCCAAAAGCTGCCAATCACTGGCTGAATCTGCCCACCACCTCCAAAACCTGCAAGCCAGGGTGTCGGGGAATCCTTCTGCACTGCCAACAAATGTAGACCGAGCTTTTCCCATCTACAGATAACTGTATTCGAAATCGCTTTGTCACCCCTGCAGAGAGCTGGGAGTTTCTTTAGGTAAAGTTCATCCATGTTTCCAACCACTTCAAATTATATTTGGACTTCTGTATATCTTGATTGCTATAAGAATATTTGAATTTTATCTTTAACCATTTAAAATTGTTCTTGATATAGACTTATATCTGGCTATCACTGAATTTCTTAACAAAAGTATTAATTTCTTGTACATCATATAAGCTTCTATTTGATTCTAATGTTTACTGACATTTAATTTTCCTTATAAATTTTCATAATTTGGTCACCTTTCATCTACTTCAGGCCTTTCATCAATAGGCATATATACAAACAGATGTATAAATATGGCATATATTTATATATTTGATATAGTTTGGATGTGTACCCCACCGAAATCTCATGTTTAAACATAATCTCCAATGGTGCAGATGGAGCCTGGTGGGAGGTGACTGGATCATGGAAGTGAATTTCTCATGAATGGTTTAGTACCATCTCTTGGTACTGTCCTCACAATAGTGAGTTCTCATGAGATCTGGTCATTTAAAAGTGTGTGGCATATTCATGCTCTCTCTCTCTCTTGCTCCTGCTCTGGCCATGTGACCTGGCTGCTTCCCCCTTCACCTACTGCCATGATTCTAAGTTTCCTTAGGTCTCTCCAGAAGCCGAGCAGATGCCAAGATCATAATCCTGTGCAGCCTGCAGAACCGTGAGCCAATTAAACCTCTTTTCTTTATAAATTACTCAGTCTCAGGTATTTATTTATTTCCTTCCTTCCTTCCTTCCTTTCTTCCTTCCTGCCTCCCTCCCTTCCTCCCTCCCTCCCTCCTTTTCTTCCTTCCTCCCTCTTCCCTTTTCCTTTCCCCTTTCCCCTTTCTCCTTTCTCCTTTCTCCTTTCCTTTCCTTTCCTCCCTTCCTCTTTCTTTCTTTCTTTTCAGATAGAGTCTCTGTCACCCAGGCTGGATTGCAGTGGTGTAATCACAGCTCACTGCAGCCTCGACCTCCCTGGTCTCAGGTGATTCTCCCACCTCAGCCTCACAATTAGCTGGGACTACAGACACGGCCCACCACACTCAGCTAATTTTTGTATCTTTTTATAAAGATGGGGCTTTGCCATGTTGCCCAGGCTGGTCTTGAACTCCTATGCTCAAGCCATCTGCCTGCCAAGTTGGCCTCCCAAAGTGCCAAAATTACAGGTGTGAGGCACTGCGCCCAGCAGGTATTTCTTTATAATAATGGGAGACTGGACTAACACAATATTTAAATGTGTTTTGTTTTTGTTCCCATTGTATTAACATAGCTTCAGGGCTAATGTTTTATTATTTTATTATCTGCATTAATTAATTCAATATTTATGAATATCTCTTTTTCCAGGTATTAAGCATGAGAGTGATCAATAAGCTCCACCTTTGAGGGGCTTGCATTTCATTTGGGAGTACCTTGTTGAATGCTTTCAAGCTTACAGTTTTTCCATAGATCATCTCATGTAATTCTCATATCACCTTCGGAAGACAGAGAATAAATTTATCAGCATATTAAGTTACTGGGAGAAACAAGAATCAGTGAGATTTAATGATCATCTCCAAATCATGCTACAAGTGATTTGAACTAGAATACAGATTTTCTGACTTCAATGTTACTGCCTTTTAAGGTCATTTTGATTTGAGCTTAATATTAAAAAGCCAAGGGTCTCCTAATACCTTTAATGAAACTGCTCTGACAGTTTGTGCTGGTTTCAGTAGCCACCATTGGGGCAGAAAATGACCCCAAATAACTCACAATTGAGTTGTGGTCTTTAGTTGTGGTCTTCTTAAAAAACAAAACACACAACAACAGCAACAAATTCAAAACTGACTCCCAAAACAATAAAAAAGATTTCCATGCCCATGCCAGATTGAGAAGCCAGACCAAGCATCAACCCTTATCTTCAGGATAAAGACATTAAGAAATTTACTTAAACATGGCACGCTCAGAAAGCATGTCAATATCACAAATTATATTCTATCTTGAATATTAAAATATTTTATCAAAACAATGATATTGACTGGCCATGGTGGCTCATGCCTGTAATTCCAGCACTTTGGGAGGCCAAGTCGGGTTGATCACCTGAGGTCAGGAGTTCCACACTAGCCTGGCCAACATGGTGAACTCCAGCCTGGGTGACAGAGTGAGACTCTCTATCAAAACAAAAAACAAAAAAACAAAACAAAACCAACAACAAAAACAACAACAAAAAACACAACTACTGTTTTTGTTTTTTGAGACTGAGGTTTGCTCTGTCGCCCAGGCTGGAGTGCAGTGGCGCTATCTTGGCTCACCGCAAGCTCCACCTCCTGGGTTCCTGCCATTCTCCTGCCTCAGCCTCCCGAGTAGCTGGGACTACAGGCACCCACCACCATGCCTGGCTAATTTTTTGTATTTTTAGTAGAGTCAGGGTTTCACTGTGTTAGCCAGGATGGTCTCGATCTCCTGACCTTGTGATCTGCTCGCCTCAGCCTCCCAGAGTGCTGGGATTACAGGCGTGAGCCACCGCGCCTGGCCAGGCACCTACTCTTTAACATATGTGAATTATTAATAGCAATGAACTAGATTGTCCTTTGTCCAATGTATTTATTTATCAAATATTTATCAGATATTTAAAATGTGTTCTAGGTGTTGGATGTATAATGCTGATAAAAACATGGTGATTATTTTATTATTGAGGCATTGTAGTCAGTCTATTGTATATGAGACCTATTAGAAAATGACTCTGCAATTATAGGGATGTGTGAAAAGTACTGTAATAGAGCTACGCCTGGGGTATCTATAGGAGCAAAGAAAGCTCTTCCTAAATCAGATTAAGGCAAAATTTTCCAAAAACAGACGATAATAGGTTTGTGGAAAAAAAATAAGTTAAATGTTCAAGTAAGTTTGGTAAATATTGGATCAAAGATAAATATATATTTTTATGGCAGTCTTTTTCCAGAACTTGTAATATTCTGATATTGGGTACGAATTCCAGGGAGAGGGACTGTCACAAATTTATGTGATGAAAGTACCCTTTATTCTAAGGGTATTTGAGAGACACACATGTTGAAGGATGGCTCCGGCGATACAGAGACACTCTCCCAGAGCAGTGATGTTCATGTCAGAGCTGAGATTTCAAGATGATTAGGTGCTGGGTAAGAAGAAGAGGTGGAAAAGATTATTCTTTGCTGAAAACAGCATGTGTGAAGTCCCTGAGACAGGGCGTGTGCTGAAGTAACACAAAGTAGCTCAAAAAAGTTAGACTAAAGAATTCCACATGGAAGAGTGAAAAGAGATGGGACAGAGACCAGCAAGAGTTAGATCACCTCAGCCAGGTAAAGGGTTGAACATTATTCTGAAAGCCAAGAAATGTATTTAAAAGTTGGTAAAATAGGGAAGAAATATGAATAGATTTATATAGCATGGATTTTAGAAAGGTCAACTTGGAGAAAGGAATAGTCAGAAGGAGTTATTTAATTAACCCAGATATCTGTGTTGAGGGACTGAACCAGAGGAGTAATATAGGGGAGGGAAGAGTGGAGGGAGGGAGGGGGAGAGAGAGAGAAAGAAGGGGCTAAGGAGAAACAGGTTATAGGACCAGGTGATCTACTGGATGTGGACAGGGGATTAGGTGACGCCTGGAGAATGGGGTGGGTGATATGGCTAGCCACAGAAATGAGCAATATGAGAGAATATTTTGTTGGAATCTAACGACTCACTAGGAGGTAGAATACAGGTGAAAAAGGATGAAGTTCTAAGCTATAGCTGTGGCCAAAGTAGTGTTAGACATGTTGAATTTGCGGAGCCATTGGGACACGTAACTGTTGAGATCCCAGCAAGTAAATCTATTAGAGATAATAGTGCTAGAAATCTAGAAGTCACATAATTATTCTTCAGGGAATGGAGACATCATTTAAAAGTTCTATACCCAAAACCCTTTAACTGGGGAAAGACAAGTACAAATTATTTTAAAACACAGTATGGTGAAAAAAATTACTATTCAAAAGCTAAACTGACTCGCTTCCTTTGCCTTTAAAGGGGAGATGGACTTACTCATATCAGTGGGAAAATAAATTTCTATATTGGTTTCTCAACCTTAGTACTATGGGCATTTGGGGACTGATTGATTCTGTTGTGGAGGCTGCTCTGTGCATTGTAGGATATTTGGCAGTGTCCATGGCCTCTACCTGCCACATGCCAGTATTATCCTCTTTGTCATTTGTGACAACAAAAATGTCACAAAACATTGTCAAATGTTGCTGGAGGGGCACAATTGCTGGGCCCTTCCTCCCCAATTAAGAACCACTGCTCTATGCATTCCGTTCAACATACTGCGGTGGAATTTTGAAGAACTCTGCTAACACTTTGGAGTCACGAAAAGGTGAAACCATGAGGAAATGGTCTTTGACTTAGCAAATGCAAAGTTGATCTAGAATCGGTGGTCTAGGAACCAAATGCTGCTACAGAAGACAGTGAGAGGGATGAAATTCCTAAAGTCAGCTAGGGGGAGTTTGTTGAGCAGTAGAGAGGTGAGACCTCTGGAGAAGGGAGGGCGGTGTGAAATTTTTGCTGGCTGGGAGGATGGAGGGAGGGCCTAATGACAGGGATGCTTAGTATTCAATCCTCAGTTATTTACTGTTCTTTAGAGTAAGATTTCTCCCTTGTCCTAAAGTCCTGATGTGGGTGAGAGAATGTTATCTCCCAGGATTTTGCAGAGATTTTAAGTGTGGGGTTTAAGCTTATAAGCTTTGACCGCACCACTGTCATCTTCTCTTTCTTTTTATATTTTCCTTTTTCTTCCTTTTATTTCACATCCTACAACAGAAGCTTTCCTTCCTTGAGCATAATTTATTTGACTAGAATCCCCAGTAAGCTTAATTACCCCATGGGATGCTGAATTTGAGGTGTAGGAGGCCAGAAAGGCCCTTTAGGCTGATCTGGGCAGAGTTTCACCTAAAGAGTGGCATCATTAACAATGTGGGGTCCTCCACCTGAGGCTTTGCTTTACAGATGGGTAAACTGAGGCACAGAGGAGTGTGCCGTGTTTAAAAAGTAGAAATTAGGTCTTTTGGCTCCCATTTTGTGCTTTTCTAGCAGAGCATGTCATCTATGGAAATCACCCTTCTCTGATTAACTGACATCAACATTTAGAAAGGTCTTTGATTTCTGCACTAGCCACTTCAATGTAATAACCCTGCTAGAATAAAAAAGCAGAATAAGAGCTGTTTGACTAAAGACTCTCTCCAATGAGGCCTTGAAGTTCCTTGAAGTATTCAAATCTTTTCTACATGATATCATTATGATCTGACTCTGAATATTTTCAACTTTCAAACATTTCAAATTTCCAACTCCAAGTCATCAACTGACAATACAGACTCACAGAAATCTTTCATGTCTCGTAGGTTACTGTCCAAATGTTATAATTAAATAATAAATTTCTAAGGATTAGTTATTCCAATATCAAAGCAGTAGTTTTTGGTAAGGAATAAAGGATCTGCTTTCAAAACTGCTGTGGATAATATGAAAGCTGATCAATGGCCAGTGTTTACATACTTAGCTATCAATTTTAATAGAACATTTTCTTTGAGGTCACTTACAAAATATTATGAAGTCTACATACATAAAAGTTGGGGGAAAAAAAGGCCACACTGAAGTTCTTTCTCACAAAAGGTAACCTCAATTGATGCTACTCTAAAACCCTTCTAACAGGAGAGTATATGGTTTGAATTCCTTATGAATCAGAACATGAACTCAGGCAACTGTTGACTCATCTTTTTATCCTCTATGGTGTCTAGCATATTCAACACACCGTGGCTATTCAATAGAGTGCAGTGAGGTGAACGAACCTCTAGGCTTCTCCAGCAACACAATTCTGTCTGCCCAGCAGCCTCCCACCCACGCTGCCTCTGGCACCAATACCTGTGCCCGGGACCAGGTACATAATTTGTGGGGCTCAGTGAAAAAATGGTGCCCCATGTTATAAACTTATTAAGAATTTCAAGACAGTGACAGCAGAGCATTAAACTGAGCACAGAGTCCTGTGTGGCTTCACTGAGTGCATCTGTCTCAATCAGATACTTTCTTCTTGGGCCCATGCCCCTCCATCTTCCTGTTCTTGTCCCTTTCATTGTGTTTTCTGGACCCCTATTCTAAGTTGAGAAAAATCACGTCAGTCTCAGCCTTCTCCGTGTGTCTGCTCACCTTATTGGTAATGGGCTTTCTCATACAATAACCCTGTAGGGTAGGTACTATTCTCATCCCAATTTACAGATGAGGAAACTGGGTGTGGTGAAGGGCAGACAGAGAGGTTAAATACAATGCCCAAAGTCACAGCTGGTACGTGACAGATTCAGGAGCTGGACTCAAGCAGTGTGGTGCTCTCATACCTAACCATGGTGCTCTGCTGCTCCAGGGTCATCCCCAGTCAGGGCTAAAGTGTACAGCCTCCTTGTACAGAGCCAAACTTACTTGGCCACATAAGGTGACTCTATACCAAAAGCAGGAGTTTAGAGATGAGGATGATAGATAACCATAAGTGAACGTAAGCATCATGCAGGAAATCCTCAGAGATATTGGAAAAGTGGGTGGATTTCCTCCAGTTATGTGGATGGGGACTTAACTTATTTAACTTGGTTATGAAAGGAAAAGGTTACTGCCCCAAAAGGCTAGAGGCCTTGGGGCACTTGGGTTATACATATCAATACACATTGCTATACATCCTTATTTTTAATAGCTGTATATTATTTGTTTGTATGTTAGCCCATTTTTATCACAGAGGACAACAACAGGATATAATGGAAACCATTAGGAGAAATAGACTAAAATGGGCTGAATATGACAAGTAGGTTAAATATTCCAGAGGTCTAAAAGAATGACTGAGGGCTGACTAGTAGCCTTTGGGATTAGTGATGGGACAGGTCAGAGGAAATCTTAGAGAAAGGTATTTTGCAGAGTGGAATGAGTGGAAACCAGGTTAGAGAGAATGAGGAGTAAGTGAGAGCTGCAGTTGAAGAAAGAATGAGGCGGGGAGACACTAGCATTCTTTTTTGCTAACCATGTATGTATGAGGCATATGCATTACCTAATTTGAATCTCCAAGTCACCCGTGCAATGGGGAGCATCACCCCATTTTTTAATACATGAAAGATGAAATCTCAGAGACATAACTCTCTCAGGCCACACTTCTGGCTCATCTATTTTCAAAACTTGCTTTTCCTACTCTTTGACAAATTTTGGCTTAGAAAGGCAACAGCCCCTCTGGGAAGCTTTTCTTGATGCCCTCCACCCTCAAGTTTCACCATCCCAAACAGAGATCATCACTGTGTATCTTGGATGTACACTTAGTGCATATTTGGTTGTTCTAAAAGTTTTCTACTAAAAGAGCTCTACAACAGAGGTAAATAAAGGTACATCCCCAGAGGTTTGAGGATATGCCAAAGAGACCTCCCCATATTTTTGTGAAGTCTGATGTATTCTCTTAATAAATACAGGCTAATTGTGTTTCTGCTCCCAAATACATTCTTGTTTATGTTAATACTAAAATGTTTTAAATTAATTACCACTGAGGTCACTCAATCCATCTTTTATACCTATATCTGGAGTAAGAGACACACTAGTTTTAAACCTTCTTTTATACTACTGTCTTGCTTCCTGGGGCATGAGAATGCACATTTGGGATGTGTGGATATGTATTAATAACAAGTCTTCAGGACTGTCCTCCCATCCTTTGCCTCCCTGGGCACAGTACGATTCCTAACATATGAAATGTTTACGTGAACTGAAGTGAACTCGAAGGGATTTCAGCATATATTAAATAGCCATGTGCTTATTGCTTTAAGAACAGCTTTTGGGGTAAGAGTTATGTGGACTGAAATCCCAAATTACTTCAGCCTCAATTTCCTTTGTAAACCAGAGATCATATTAGTCTTCTCCCAAGATTGTTAGACAGTTGAAATGTGTTACTCTATGGGCAGCACTTAGGATGGCACCTGGTACATAGCAAAGCTTTCTTAAATCAGGGGAAAGGTGTAGATAGCTTAAATAAATGGAGAGGGAGAAATGTTTCTCCTGCCTCCTGCCTCCCTCTGTTTTCCTTGAGGTAGAGGCTTCCACACTCCCACACATGAGCGAGAGATGTGAAGTGAGAATGACTGACCCCTCTCTTCGCCCTTTTACTTTCTTCTCTGTCCAGGAGGAGATTGTCTTACTAGACTGTGCGAAACCAGACATCCAGTGTGGGCCATGTTTCTGTAGTGGGTTGGCTTGCTGGTTACAGCCACTGCTCTTGTGTGCACAGCGACCTGGGTTCCTGTGTTGATGCTGCGAGTCAGGGGCCTGCTCTCTTGGGGCCAGCTTTTCTGCCTGTGACGGGATGGTTGAGTCACATTGCTCTGGTGCCAGCTCCAGGCTTTTCAATTCAGAGAAGGGTAGCTAGAAACCCTGGTTTGGCTTCTTTAGTCAAGCTTCCCAGTTGCTCTGTATTTTAAAGTTACTGGATACTCCCTGGCTATCAATAAAGTTGATACTTTGATACCACTTAGTGAAGAAGAGGGGGTGAAGGGTTAGCATCTCAATCCCAATAAGTTAGTGTACTTCCTGGAAACGTTAAGAATAAATACAAAGAACTCAGATGTGAGGCTGCTGCTCTTGGTACAGCTGTTGTGAACAGTTTTAGCATGAATGGGCAATGCCAGTCTTAGTTTCTGGCTTGCTTTGGTGGCAATGGCTTGTAGTAAATGTGCTGCTGAGACCAACGTTGTGTTATTTGGACCAAGTAGCAAAAAAACCCCAGCTAAATTCCATGCAAGGTAAAGAGAACTAGAGTGAGTGGTTTGGGCCTTTTGGTACAGTGCTAGGCACTGGAACTACTAGCTCAGCTGATCCAAATTGGGTTCCTTTTTTTTTTTTATTTGTATGGAGTTGCATAGGCTCAAGGAGGACTGCTGAAAGACTAATCTTCTCATTCATGTAGCCTGCCCATAGGCTCCTGGGGCTCCCTGCCCAATGGTCTCAAACTGGTTTCTTTCATAGAGCTTATTTCTTATCCTATTGACACTATTCCAAAAGAGAGAAAGAGAGAATCCTCCCTAAATTACTATTTGAAACCAGTATCACCCTAATATCAAAACCAGGAAATAACATAGCAAAAAAAGAAAACTACAGAACGCTATCTCTGATGTACATAAATGCAAAAATCCTCAACCAAATCCTAGTTAACAGAATCCAACAACATATCAAAATGATAATCTACCATGACCAGGCAGGTTTCATACCAGGGATGCAGGGATGGTTTCACATATGCAAGTCAATAAATGTGATACACCACACAAACAGAATTAAAAACAAAAAGTACATGACAATCTCAATAGACACAGAAAAAGCATTTGACAAAATCCAGCATCCCTTCATGATTAAAACTCTCAGCAAAATCAGCACAGAAGGGACATACCATAAGGTAATAAAAGCCATCTATGACAAACCTACAGCCAATATTATACTGAATGGGGAAACGTTGAAAGCATTCCCCCTGAGAACTGGAACAAGACAAGGATGCCCACTATTCAACGTAGTACTGGAATTCCTAGCCAGAGCAATCAGACAAGAGAAAGAAATAAAGGGCATCCAAACTGGTAATGAGGGAGTCAGACTGTCACTGTTTGCAGATGATATGATCATATACCTAGAAAATCCTAAAGACCCAGAAAGCTCCTAGAACTGGTAAGTAAATTCAGAAAAGTTTCAGGATACAAAATTAATGTGTACATATCAGTAGCTCTGCTATACACCAAGAGCGACCAAGCTGAGAATCAAATCAATAACAACCCCTTTTACAATAGCTGCAAAAAAATTAAAATACTTAGGAATTTACTTAACCAAGGAGGTGAAATACCTCTACAAGGAAAACTACAAAACACTGCAGAAAGAAATCATAGATGACACAAATAGAAACACATCACATGCTCATGGATGGGTAGAATCAATATTGTGAAAATAACCATACTGCCAAAAGCAATCTACAAATTCAATGCAATTCCCATCAAAATGCTACCATCATTCTTCACAGAACTAGACAAAACAGTCCTAAAATTCATATGGAACCAAAAAAGAGCCTGCATAGCCAAAGCAAGACTAAGCAAAAAAAAAAAAAAA
>NW_016805645.1:1297071-1299868 GCF_001698545.2 Rhinopithecus bieti
AAAACAAATCTGGAGACATTACATTACCTGACTTCAAACTATAGTATAAAGTCATAGTCACCAAAATAGCATGGTATTGGTACAAAAAGATAGACATATAGACCAATGGAACAGACTTGAGAACCCAGAGATAAAGCTAAATACTTACGGTCACCTGATCTTTGACAAAGCAAACAAAAACATAAAGTAGGGAAAGGATACCCTATTCAACAAATGGTGCTGGGATAATTGGCAAGCCACATGTAGAAGAATGAAACTGGATCCTCATCTCTCACCCTATACAAAAATCAACTCAAGATGGATTAAAGACTAAAATCTAAGACTTGAAACTGTAAAAATTATAGAAGACAACATTGGAAAAACCCTTCTAGACACTGGCGTAGG
Source organism: Rhinopithecus bieti (assembly GCF_001698545.2). Taxonomy (NCBI): domain Eukaryota; kingdom Metazoa; phylum Chordata; class Mammalia; order Primates; family Cercopithecidae; genus Rhinopithecus; species Rhinopithecus bieti. Next base: position 1,297,456 of record NW_016805645.1, read on the forward strand.
CATAGACTTCAAAATCAATAACCCAAAATCAAATGCAACAAAAACAAAGACAAATAGATGGGACTTAATTAAGCTAAAAAGCTCCTGCACAACAAAAGAAATAATCAGCAGAGTAAACAGACAGCCCACAGAGTGAGATAAAATCTTTGCAATCTATACATATGACAAAGTACTAATATCCCGAATCTATAAGTGATATGGTTTAGCTCTGTGTCCCCACCCAAATGTCATCTTGAATTGTAATCCCCATAATCACCACATATCATAGGAGGGACCCGATGGGAGGTAATTGAATCAAGGGGGTGGTATCCCCCATGCTGTTCTTGTGATGGTGAGTTCTCATGAGATCTGACAGGATTATAAGTGTCTGGCATTTCCCTTGCTGGCACTCATTCTCTCTCCTGCCACCCTGTGAAGAGGTGCCTTCCACCATGATGGTAAATTTCCTGAGTCCTCTCCAGACATGCAGAATTATGAGTCAATTAAACCTCTTTTCTTTATAGATTACCTAATCTCAGGTATTTCTTCATAGCAGCATGAGAACGGACTAATACAACAAAGAACTCAAACAAATCAGCAAGAAAAATACAAACAATCCTATCAAAAAGTGGGCTAAGGACACAAATTGACAATTGTCAAAGGAAGATATACAGATGGCCAACAAACATGAAAAAAGTGCTGAATTATCAGGGAAATGCAAATCAAAACAACAATGTGATACCACCCCACTTCTGCAAGAATGGCCATAATCAAAACATCAAAAAATAATAGATGTTGGCATGGATGTGGTGAAAAAGGAACACATTTACACTGTTTGTGGGAATGTAAACTAGTACAACCACCATGGGAAACAGTGTAGAGATTCCTTAAAGAACTAAAAGTGAATAAACCATCCTGATCCAGCAATCCCTTTCCTAGGTATCTACCCAGAGGAAGTCATTATGCAAAAAAGATACTTGTACATGCATGTTTATAGCAGCACCATTTGCAATTGCAAAAATACAGAACCAGTTCAAATTCCTGTCAATCAACAAGTGGATAAAGAAAATGTGATACATACATTTATCTATCTATCTATCTATCTATCTATCTATCTATCTATCTATCTATAATATACATACCATGGAATACTACTCAGCCATGAAAAGGAATGAAATAATGGCACTTGTAGCAACCTGGACGGAACTGGAGACCATTATTTTAAGTTAAGTAACTCAGGAATGGAAAACCAAACATTGTATGTTCTCACTTGTAAGTGGGGAGCTAAGCTATGAGGACACGAAGACATAAGAACGATACAATGAACTTTGGGCACTCAGGAGAAAAGGTGGGAGGGGATGAGGGATAAAAGACTACACATTGGGTACAGTGTACACTGCTTGGCTGATGGGTGCACCAAAATTTCAGAAATCACCACTAAAGAACTTACTCATATAACCAAACACCACCTGTTCCCCAAAAGCCTACTGAAATAATAAAAAAGTTGAGGGAGGTTCCAAGATGGCTGGATAGGAACAGCTTCAGCCTGCAGCTCCCAGTGTGAGCCACGCAGAAGATGGCTGATTTCTGCATTTCCAACTGAAGTACCAGGTTCATGTCACTGGGGCTTGTCAGACAGTGGGTGCAGCCCACGGAGCAGGGTAGGGCATCACTGTCCGGAGCCATGAGGCCCGGAATTAGCCGACCTCTGTTGCTTGATCTCCGCAAAGCGGAGACAAGAGGGCACATTCCCGGGTTCTTTATTTACAAACCCTTCCCGCGCGCGCCCAAAGCTTTTCCCGCACGCGCCTAAGTTTCTCCCGCACGCGCCAACCTTTCCCGCGCGTGCGCAAACATTTTCCCGCCCAGGAATATATGCAGCCCAGGGCGCAGGCGCGATCCCGCGCCCGGGAAAAGTACAAACCCACGGCGCATGTGCGATTGTAATTTGAGAAGACCCGGCCCCCTATCACCGCCCTGGCCCAACCTCTTCCCCTGCCAGCCTATATAAGGCATGACCCTACACTCAATAAACGAGACTTGATCAGGCTGTTTGTCTTGTCTCCATTTCTTGTGTTTTCTTGTCTCCTCCATTCCCACTCCCCCTTCCAGGGCCCGTTCGACTGTCCTGCAGGTCGGGACACCTGGCGCCCGAACAGGGACCTGGACACGGGGGAAAAAGTGAGGAAGAAGGCACTAAAGTCGGCCGAAAGTGAAAGTGGAAAGAAATTCCTCCGGACGTCGCGGGAGCCTGCCGCGTTGGAACCAGAGGTGAGTAATAGTGTCTGATTATGGGACAAGAATTAAGCCAGCATCAAATTTATGTAGGGCAATTAAAAGAGGCTTTAAAAACACGAGGAGTAAAGGTTAAAAGTAATGATTTGTTTAAGTTTTTTGATTTTGTAAAAGAAACCTGCCCTTGGTTTCCACAAGA
>NW_016805645.1:1301245-1303328 GCF_001698545.2 Rhinopithecus bieti
CCCCTATCACCGCCCTGGCCCAACCTCTTCCCCTGCCAGCCTATATAAGGCATGACCCTACACTCAATAAACGAGACTTGATCAGGCTGTTTGTCTTGTCTCCATTTCTTGTGTTTTCTTGTCTCCTCCATTCCCACTCCCCCTTCCAGGGCCCGTTCGACTGTCCTGCAGGTCGGGACACATCACCTCACCCAGGAAGTGCAAGGGGTTGGGGAATTCCCTTTCCTAGCAAAGGGAAGCCATGACACTCCCACCCTAATACTGGAAAATTGGAACACTCCCACCCTAATACTGCACTTTTCCAACAGCCTTAGCAAATGGCACACCAGGAGATTATATCCTGCACCTGACTCAGAGGTTCCCATGCCCATGGAGCCCCCTCACTGCTAGCACAGCAGTCTGAGATTGAACTGCAAGGCAGCGGCGAGGCTGGGGAAGGGGCGTCTACCATTGATGAGGCTTGAGTAGGTAAACAAAACGGCCAGGAAGCTCGAGCTGGGTGGAGCCCACCGCAGCTCAAGGAGGCCTGCCTGCCTCTGTAGACTCCACCTCTGGGGGCAGGGCATAACTGAACAAAAGGCAGCAGAAACTTCAGCAGACTTAAACGTCCCTGTCTAACAGCTTTGAAGAGAGTAGTGGTTCTCCCAGCACAGAGTTTGAGATCTGAGAACAGAGAGAACGGACAGACTGCCTCCTCAAGTGGGTCCCTGACTCCTGAGTAGCCTAACTGGGAAACACCTCCCAGTAGGGGCCTATTGACACCTCATACAGCCAGGTGCCCCTCTGAGATGAAGCTTCCAGAGGAAAGATCTGGCAGCAACATCTGCCATTCTGCAATATTTACTGTTCTGTAGCTTCTCCAGGCAAACAGGGTCTGGAGTGGACCTCCAGCAAACTCCCAAAAGACCTGCAGCTGAGGGCCCTGACTGTTAGAAGGAAAACAAACAAACAGAAAGGACATCCACACCAAAACCCCATCTGTATGCCACCATCATCAAAGACTAAAGGTAGATAAAACCACAAAGATGGGGAGAAACCAGAGCAGAAAAGCTGAAAATTCTAAAAATCAGAGCACCTCTTCTCCTCCAAAGAAACACAGCTCCTTACCAACAATGGAACAAAGCTGGATGGAGAATGACTTTGACAAGTTGAGAGAAGAAGGTTTCAGACAATTGGTAATAACAAAGTTCTCCGAGCTAAAGGAGGATGTTCAAACCCATCGCAAAGAAGCTAAACACCTTGAAAAAAGATTAGACGAATGACTAACTAGATTAAACAGTGTAGAGAAGTCCTTAAATGACCTCATGGAGCTGAAAACCATGGCACGAGAACTATGTGACACATACACAAGCTTCAGTAGCCGATTTGATCAAGTGGAAGAAAGCGTATCAGTGATTGAAGATCAAATGAATGAAATGAAGTGAGAAGAGAAGTTTAGAGAAAAAAGAGTAAAAAGAAACAAACAAAGCCTCCAAGAAATATGGGACTACGTGAAAAGACCAAATCTATGTCTGATTGGTGTACCTGAAAGTGGTGGGAAGAATGGAACCAACCTGGAAAATACTCTTCAGGATATCATCCAGGAGAACTTCCCCAACCTAGTAGGGCAGGCCAACATTCAATTTCAGGAAATACAGAGAATGCCACAAAGATACTTCTTGAGAAGAGCAACTCCAAGACACATAATTGTCAGATTCACCAAAGTTGAAATGAAGGAACAAATGTTAAGGGCAGCCAGAGAGAAAGGTTGGGTTACCCACAAAGGGAAGCCCATCTGACTAACAGCAGATCTCTCAGCAGAAACTCTACAAGCCAGAAGAGAGTAGGGGCCAATATTCAACATTCTTAAAGAAAAGAATTTTCAACCTAGAATTTCATACCTAGCCAAACAAAGCTTTATAAGTGAAGGAGAAATAAAATCCTTTACAGACAAACAAATGCTGAGAGGTTTTTTCACCACCAGGCCTGCCTTACAAGAGCTCCTAAAGGAAGCACTAAACATGGAAAGGAACAACCGGTACCAGCCATTGCAAAAACATGCCAAATTCTAAAGACCATCAATGCTAGGAAGAAACTGCATCAA
>NW_016805645.1:1305815-1340968 GCF_001698545.2 Rhinopithecus bieti
AGACCAAGGGAACAAAACAGAGCCCTCGGAAATAATACCACACATCTATAACCATCTGATCTTTAACAAACCTGACAAAAACAAGAAATGGGGAAAGGATTCCCTATTTAATAAATGGTGCTATGAAAACTGGCTAGCCATATGTAGAAAGCTGAAACTGGATCCCTTCCTTACACCTTATACTAAAATTAATTCAAGATGGATTAAAGACTTAAATGTTAGACCTAAAACCATAAAAACCCTAGAAGAAAACCTAGACAATTCCATTCAGGGCATAGGTACGGGAAAGGACTTCTTGACTAAAACACCAAAAGCAATGGCAACAGAAGCCAAAATAGACAAATGGGATCTAATCAAACTAAAGAGCTTCTGTACAGCAAAAGAAACTAGCATCAGAGTGAACAGGCAGAAAATTTTTACAATCTACCCATCTGACAAAGGGCTAATATCCAGAATCTACAAAGAACTTAAACAAATTTACAAGAAAAAATCGAACAACCCCATCAAAAAGTGGGCAAGGGATATGAACAGACACTTCTCAAAAGAAGACATTTATGCAGCCAACAGACACATGAAAAAATGCTCATCATTACTGACCATCAGAGAAATGCAAATCAAAACCACAATGAGATACCATCTCACACCAGTTAGAATGGTGATCATTAAAAAGTCAGGAAACAACAGGTGCTGGAGAGGATGTGGAGAAATAGGAATGCTTTTACAGTGTTAGTGGGAGTGTAAACTAGTTCAACCATTGTGAAAGACAGTGTGACGATTCCTCAAGGATCTAGAACTAGAAATACCATTTGACACAGCCATCCCATTACTGGGTATATACCCAAAGGATTATAAATCATGCTGCTATAAAGACACATGCAGCACTATTCACAATAGCAAAGACTTGGAACCAACCCAAATGTCCATCAATGATAGACTGGATTAAGAAAATGTGGAACATATGCACCATGGAATACTACGCAGCCATAATAAAGGATGAGTTCATGTCCTTTGTGGGGACATGGATGAAGCTAGAAACCATTATTCTGAGCAAACTACCGCAAGAACAGAAAATCAAACACCGCATGCTCTCACTCATAGGTGAGAATTGCACAATGAGATCACTTGGACACAGGGTGGGGAACATCACACACTGGGGCCTATTGTGGGGTCGGGGAGGAGGGAGGGATAGCATTAGGAGATATACCTAATGTAAATGATGAGTTAATGGTTGCAGCACACCAACATGGCACATGTATACATATGTAACAAACCTGCACGTTGTGCACATGTACCCTAGAACTTAAAGTATATATATATATATAAAAGAAATAATAAAAAAAGTCCCTCTCCTAAAAACAACACAACTTATTTCTTATATAAGTTATTATTTCTTAAATGCATATCTGGTTATGACCTCTGATTTAGGAGACCCTGACTCAGATAATGGTCAAAGAGAATTGGGGCCCCTGGTTTGTTATCTTCAGGCATTCAGCTAAGAAGTATATTTAAAAGGCTGTTTTCTTGACAATCTGTTTATTTTACACTAGGATAAATCCATTGTTCCTTAACTTTCTGAGTAAGTTTACCCCAGTGCTGTTATCCTATTGATATTCAACCATCAGGGATATTGGTCTGTAGTTTTCTTTTTTTTGTTACATCCTTTCCTGATCGTGGTATTTGGGTGATATTGGCTTCATAGAACAATTTAGAAAGGATTTCCTCTTTCTCTATCTTTTGGAACATTGTCAATAGGATAAGAGCACTATGGTAAATTTGCTCAGAGAGTTAAGGAAGAATGGAATTGTTTAAAACACAGGCTTTGATCTTGCATTTAGAATATGAGCTATTGGAAATGAAAGAAAAATGGTGGAAGATGCTTTGATGAGTGGAAGAAAAGGAGTTACTTCTTTAGGAAAAATGTTGTTATTTTAGAGACTAGGTTGGATGATATAAACCTGAAAAGTTTTAAATGCTCTTAAAGGCATACGCCTGTAGTCCTAGCTAACTCGGGAGGCCTAGGCAGGAGAATCGCTTGAACCTGCAAGGCAGAGGTTGCAGTGAGGCAAGATTGTGCCACTCCAGCCTGGGGACAGAGCGAGACTCTGTCTTAAAAAATAATAATAATAACAATAATAATAATAATAACAATAAAAGAGGCATCATGACAGGTGCCTAAACATCCAACAAGCAAAGAAAGAAAAGAAAGGAGACCACTGTCCCGAAAGATTGTCCAGATGTGGGGGACTAGTAGGAGATGTACTCTTAAAGCTGCTGTATTGAGGAATAGGAGAGCCACACTGAATAGCGTGTAAAATTTGTATTGGACTATAAAGGGTGACCAGGAAGATCAGAGTGAAATTTTTCAGGGATTATTTCACTAGTGTCAAGATGACACAGTTATTATAGCGGTGAGGCAGGATCAGTGGATATCGTGAGGAACTGCATGCAGGTAATCTTCTAATGGAAGGTTCAGGGAGAATGAGATAGCCAGACTAAGGCATTGGCTTTCCCACTGGGAGATTTTCACCTTACCCCAGGAGACAGCTGCCAATGTCTGGAGACATTTTTTGATAATCAGGATTTTGGGGGGCAGGGAGGGGGTGAAGCTACTGCCTGCTAAAAATCCTATAATGCACACACAACAAAGAATTATCTAGTTCAAAACATCAGCAGTGCTGAGATTGAGAAACCTTGTCTAACGGCTGGGTGTGGTGGCTGATACCTGTAATCCCAGCACTTTGGGAGGCTGAAGCAGGTGGATCACCTGAGGTCAGGAGTTTAAGACCAGCCTGGCGTTGGTCAGGTAACATGGTGAAACCCCATCTCTACTAAAAATATAAAAAATCAGCCAGGCTTGGTGGCATGTGCCTGTAGTCTCGGCTACTCTGGAGGCTGAGGCAGGACAATTGCTTGAGCTGGGGAGGCAGAGGTTGCAGCAAGCCAAAATCGCTCCACAGCATTCCAGCCTGGGTGACAGAGTGAGTGAGACTCTGTCTCAAATAAGAAAAAAAAGAAATATTGTCTAAGGAAAGCCAGTCTGGGCTACAACTTTTGAGTCCAGATGGAGTCAGATGTTGGGCTGATGGGTACAAGTATCCTGCTTGGAGAGTTAGACGTGGACAGGATTTGCTTAAACTATGGATATTTTGGCAGCTTCTGAAGTTACTGGCTTCACATCTATTATTAAGGAGGATCTTGAGGACAACATCTGGAATAGTATCATAAAGAAAACAAATGAATGGGGATGAAAGCAAAGAGAAAGAGAAAGAAAAAGGAGAGAGGTGCTATGATCCAGCCAGGGTATTAGCAATACATATGAAAAAGGGAGGGAGCCAAATTAGGAAGAATGTTACACTTTTACAAACAGCTGAGTTTGTTTGAAAAGAGTGGAGAATGATAAGACAAATGAAAGAGCAGAGGCCTTTGCCACTGCAACAGGAATGAAGGTGGCAGAGAGGAATGTTCTAGCTATCAATGAAGTAGCATAATTCACTCAAGGCCTGAAGATTTAAAGACCAAGGAAAGGAAAAGCACATGGTAGAGGATAGAATGCCTACCCAAGCAAGCCAGCTGCAGCTACATCCGTAAGAGCTTCAGTTTGAAGATCTGTTGAGATAACTATGCCAGAAGAGGAGGTGCATCACTCAAAGACATGACTACAGCAGTGGTTCTCAAACACAGTGTGCATTAGGATCACCTGAACAGCTTGTCAAAATCCAGATTGCTGGGCCCCAGCTTCAGAGTGTCTGATACAATAGGTCTGCATGCAGTTTGAGAGTCTGTATTTCTAATGAACTCCCAGGTGATGCTGATGCTGCTGTTCAGGGGGCACATTTTGAGAAGCACTAGTCTTCAGAACTCCAGTGTAGGAAGCAAAGACAATAGACACTGCCTCCTGTGATTCTGCTGCAGCTGCAGAAATATAAAAAGGAGAGCAAGATTGAAACTCTGGGGAAGGCACAACCATGCACCTTGCTTAGACAGGGGCCTTTCACTCTTGGAGCACTCTGCTCTGAGAGGTAGAGGATGCTGGGCTATTGTAAAAACCTACCCTTGATTGAGCATTGAGGAGGGGGCAACATGTAGGGCTCAAATCTGGAATGGAAATTAAAAACATTAAAATGTATAACATAGAACTAAGCCACAAGGAAACCCAGAGACACAGGCCACCACAGAAATTTCTTAATTTTGCAAATAGAGAGGAATGTCTCAAAGGCCAGTCTCTGAGAAAGGAAACAGGATGCATGGGCCCATCGCCATCTCTTGCCAAAGGATATGGGAAGCACGGGGATAGTATTAATTTCTTCATATCGCTTGGCACAAAATTTTTATTTTTATGTTCAATTATTTATGCTCCCAGGTCACAAATGCTAGACCGGCATTCTTACAAAACTGAAACCAAAAACATTTTCTCTTTTTTCCAGATGTTTCTGCCAACCTTCTCCCCCAGATAACACTGTGATCCATAGCTGATAACCACAGTGTGAGCCTGGTACTTTCCATCCCATTGGCTTCTTTGCTGTTCTCTGTGCATATATTCTACCAGCAGAAATGGGGGTTGAAAAGATAGATTCAGGCCACAAACTCCATCCTGTGCTTCTCAAATCTAGTAAGAGACTGCTCAACTAAACTGTATACATCCATCTACTAAGGGACTATCATGTAACCATGGGCCATGGGGAGGGAGAACTTAATTAACAGTTGTAATTACTTGGAGGAAAAGCTCATGATACAATGGAAAATAAAGCAGAAGACAATTGAATAGATAATAATATGAATTACATGAAAACACAGCAAATAAAATACTATATACAGACAAAACTATAAATGGAAATGCACTGAAATATATACTAGGGCTATTGGTAAGTGGTGGGAATTTGTCCAAAATTTTTTATAATGAATTTAAATGTAATATATAATAGGAATAATAAACTTTATCAACTTTAAGTATTTTAATGCAAGTGCTAATATTATAAAGTCATGAGGATCTTTATTTCTCAGACAGGACAAGTAGAAAAATAAATTTCAAAATGGCAGGGAAAATGTGGATGGAAGCATGCTTTCAGATGATAAAGAGACTTGTGATCTGATAGAGGATGTATGAAGAGGAAAGGGTGACTACTTCTCCTATAGGGGAGGGATTATTAACCAAGAGATTCTGTCATTTCTTGATATTTCAGGACTAGTGTAGATTTGATGCACAAGGAAAGATGTCAAGCAAAGCTGGCCTAATATTGCTAACCAATTGTAGAAGTGTGAAAGAAATTTTAACACTCTATAGATATAATGAAAATCAACAAATTTGGGAATGACTTAATGAATACCACATGGAAAAATAGAATGAATTGGCTATGAAAAAAAAATCAGAAATTTCTCCTCGAAGGGATGGCTATAGTATCACTTTTCATTATAAATGAGGAATATAAACACACTGTCAAAAATACACATTGTCAAATGAATTCAAACAAAAATATTTTAGCTTTCTGTCAGTTGAGTAGAAAAAGTTTATATTTTAATTTAAGTATCAAGAGAAAGGATTTAATGACTTATGAGTAACTTTGCAGAGAGCAGGAGCAATAAAAATTGCAAACAGATGATATGTAAAGAAATATTTGCATCAACTTTTATAAATATTTAGAAGTGCTGACAACTCCCAATTATTTTGTTTCAACTGGTTCACACAGAAACTAATTTTTGACAATTATACCCAGCTAATTAATACTTCAGTAGCTCAGCTAATGTCTTTGATCTGAAGAGTGCTTTGGGGAACAAGACTGGGTAGTCGCCCCTTTGTACCAGGGAGAAATAAACTCTTCATTCAGTCCTGAAATCACAGTGATTTGCAAGCCGCCTTCTGCAGCCAAGGAAATCTTGATTCAGGAGAATGGAGTCAAGAAGGGTATAATACAAAATTTTTGTTTTGTTTTGTTTGTTTGTTTGTTTGTTTTTTAAGACGGAGTCTCGCCCCGTCGCCCATGCTGGAGTGCAGTGGCGCCATCTCAGCTCACTGCAAGCTGTGCCTCCCAGGTTCATGCCATTCTCCTGCTTCAGCCTCCTGAGTAGCTGGGACTACAGGCACCCGCCACCATGCCTGGCTAAATTTTTTGTATTTTTAGTAGAGACAGGGTTTCACCGTGTTAGCCAGGATGGTCTCGGTCTCCTGACCTCGTGATCCGCCTGCCTCGGCCTCCCAAAGTGCTGGGATTACAGGCGTGAGCCACCACGTCTGGCCAATACAAAGTTTTTAAAACCAGTGGTTCTGGGATTACAGATGGGGAGGAGGTACAGGGGCAAAGCTCACAAAAAGCGTTTGACATTGATTTTGAAATGTCTATATTATGACAATGGTTTCCAATCCATAATGTATGATCATAAACAGTGCCTGAGCCAGGCGCAGTGACTTGTGCCTGTAATCCTACCATTTTGGGAGGCCGAGGCAGGCAGATCACTTGAGGTCAGCAGTTCGAGACCAACCTGGCCAACATGGCAAAATCTCAGCTCTACTAAAAATACAAAAATTAGCTGGGCATGGTGGCTCACGCCTGTAATCCCAGCAGTTTGGGAGGCCGAGGCGGGCAGATCACCTGAGGTCGGGGGTTCGAGATGAACCTGGCCAACATGGTGAAACCCCAGTTCTACTAAAAATACAAAAACTAGCTGGGTGTGGTGGCGGGTGCCTATAATCCCAGCTACTCAGGAGGCTGAGGCAGGAGGATTGCTTGAACCCAGGAGGTGGAGGTTGCAGTGAGCCGAGACTGTGACACTGCACTCTAGCCTGAGCAACAGAGTGAGACTCTATCTCTAAAAAATTAATTAATTAATTTAACATAAATAAATAAACAGTACCTGATTTCCCAAGAGGGACCACTAAGATATCATTTCAGAGAAAAAGCAGGCATAGCCTGAAAGTTTGCCCATTTCTTGCCCCTCTTCCTCCCAATTTATATCCCACAATGAGCTTTCTTTGCTGGTTATATATTTTTTATTATAAAAATAGATGCCTCTGGCTAGATTATGCCTAACTTGTATTCTAAACCAACATTCAACTTTTATTGAGCCTCATAATAGTTACTTACACTCTTTGCCAACTATTTCTGACTCTCCATCTTCTAGGTACATGGAGAGCTGACTTCCTGACTCCTTTGTACATGAATGAAATCACATGACTAGTTCTAGCCAATAAGTAAAGAGCAAACACAAATAACAGGAAGTTACTTCCTTGACAGCTCATTCATTTGCTGAGGTAAGACTCTGGAAACTCTGTTTGCCCTCTGGCATGGCAACCAGTCAGGCTCAAGATGGTGGGCATTCCCTCAGTCCCTGAGGTCATGTTTTAGGAAAATGAAGCTGAACACAGTGTGATGTGCAGCTTGGAGACTAACCACGGAGATCAAAGTCCTAGAGATCAGGAATGAATATTGAGGACCTGGACTTGGCTAGAGCAGTCAGAAAAGCACCAGACTAATAGATTCCCTCTGATGTGCATGGGCACAGGAGACAGACAGGGCAAAGGAGATGTCTTCATTATGTCCCTTATTAAAAGTGTGGGATGTGTGCACTACAATTTGAGGCACTGGGGATGAAAGGGCCTAAGATGTATGTATGTCCTGTGGAGATCTTAGATACTTAGGGAGACCTTCAGAATGATGATATATTCATAAAAACAAAAAATGTCCCTGGAAACTTACAGTAGATTACCTACATCATGGTATGAATTAAGAGAGAGAATATTCATCAAGGTCTGAAATGGCCTGTGTGTATCCAAAGTCCACGTTCATCATGTCTTTTATTTATTTTCCTTCATAATAAAAGCAGAGCATGTTACAGAAAGTTTAGATACCACAGAAATCTAAAAACACAACAGTGGTAGTAACTCAAAGTTCTCTGACCCCAAAATAATAAGGGTTAATATTTTAGCTAACATTTCTCATTTGTATTTTATGTGTGTATACATGTGTATGTATTTTAAAAAATTATAAATGCAGTTTTGATTTTTTACTTTTTACAGTTACATGATAATGAGCATTCTTTCACATCATTATATTTTTTTCAAAACCTTTTTGAACAGTTCCATAATAATATTCTAATATATGGACACTCCATGATATCTCCCCCCCATTATAATGGACAATCTACCCCTATACAAATCCATGTTCTTCCATTATGAATCACTTCATTTGAGCTGATGACATCAAGGACATCTTCTTGGAGGAGGCAGAATATTTATTGGTCCCCAAAAGATGAATAGGTGAATGGTGAAAAGGGTGTGGAGGGGGGAAATGGAACAGGCACAGCATGGGTGATGTTTGGCTTCCTTGGTTCATCATACATAGGTTAATTGGAGAGGAGAGTAGGGGCAGACTGGAGGATTAGCAATGCTAGTATAAGACACTTCCTCAATATTCCACAAACGGTGGAGAACCTAAGAAGGCCCCCACTAGTGTCCTGTCTGTGCATACAAGTGTTTTAGGAAGATTATGCTGGTAACCATACAAAGGCCACCCAGGCTGGAGGCATGGAGATGAGTTTGGAAAGCCCTGATCTAGGCTGGGCTGAGGAGAAAGTCTTTGACTCTTACTACTCATTTAGGTATTAATTCTGTAACTCTTGGATGTGATACTATTGCTGATCATATAATTTAATTTGGGTACCATGAGGGTTAACTGTTTCTTTGAGCTCACATCCATTTCCAACTCTCCCCCTGCTCTGTTGTATATCAAGTGTAATCACTTCCCAGGCTACTTTACCTATTGGCCTCTGGAAAAGAGCTGGAAAAGATGAAAGCACTGGAGGAATGGGGAAGGACATTTCTGCCCTTTGTACTTTGCCCCCAGAAGCATCTCTGGCAGAAACAGTTTTTCCTCTGTGCTCTGGCTCCCATGGACATATCCTCCCACCATGGTCTCAGTGTCCACTGGATGGCCCTAGTTTATTTCTTCTTCCAGTACAGGGATAGTAGTAATTTTCTGCATTGCTAACTTGTGAGTTGCCTTATGGTCTCCTATTTAGTTTTTCAGTGGTTTTACCCCTGTGAAAATATTTTATTAAATTTTCTTTGTTAAAAATGCTAGAGTAGTCTTTCCCCACTTGTGACTGGTGTGAACAAAACATTAAATCACAATGATTACAGATATATAGAGAATTAGATATACTGAAGAGCTAAATTTTTTTTTCCAAATAACATTTGATCAACCAAAGCACTCATTAGTTCTTAACTCTTGTGGCAAATCTTTGTAAAAGGTATGAACACATTTCTCTATCTCATAAGTAATTTAATCAATAAATATTTATTAAGGATATATTATATGTCAGACACAGTGCTGCTGGATTTTTATGGGGTTTACAGTTTATAGTTTTGTAAAGAAGACATACATTAATCAAACAATGACATGAACAGGCATGGATATACAATGATAACAAGTGATTGTGAGGATATGGGACACTATGACAGTGCACAATAAGGCAGTCTACTTACAGCTGAGAAAGCACACTCAAATAAAGGTCTGATGGATGAGTCAGTGTTAACGCGGAAAAGACAGAAGGGAATAGTTTTCTAGGTAGAAGAACAGCATATGTAAAGGCTTGACGGTGGGAGGAACTATGGTGGGTTTGAGGAGGAGCCTCCTGGCTAGAAAGAGAGTGCTTGAGAGGTATCCAGGACTGGGTGAGCTTCACTGAGGGCTGTTCATTTTATATTAAGAGCAATGAAAGGCAACAGTAATGGTGGGAAGGCTGCACTGTGTGTGACATGGTGGGGTGGTCATTTAGAAAGGGTCACTCTTGAGGAGGCAAAGAGATTGGATTGTGAGGGCTCCACCATTAGAAGGTGACTGCAGTAGTCCCACCCACTGGAACTACTCTGGAGGGGTGCAAGGAGAAATCTAGCATTCCACAGAAATTAATCTTTTTATGTAATGCTTCACAATCTTCTGATGACCTTGATCATCACTATGACTAACTATTTTTATTAAATGAGACTATAGCTATAGAGGATTGGGATGACTTCAGACTAATAGATTCCCTCTGTTTCATCAAATAAGAATCAAGAGTAGAAATTAAGCATTGGTGACTTGAGATGTCACTCTCCATACATCTATATGCCTATCTCTTCTCAGGTAATCTGTACCTGATTATTATACTACAGTATCATGTACGTATGTCAAAGCAGATTGGGACGCTGGTCTTGAAGACTGTACAGCCCAAGGGTGTCCATGTTCTACAGAGTTCCTTAAGGGGCCACTCTGAAGGGTAAGGGAGAGTTGAGTCAGGGAACCCTGGACTTGCTGCATCTTCTTTAAATAGAATTGCTTTCTATTGCATTACATATTGAGGTTCTGTGTAATATTTCATTTCTAAGGACCCCATCACTAAAACAATGCTTGATAACCACACCTATTCCAATGGTCTTGTTTTACGGATGAAGCAACTAAAACCAGGAAGTTGAAGTGATTTGTGTATGGCCAAATAGCCAATTCATGGTAGAATCAGAATTTGATTTCAGGTCTCTCAATTCCATTTCAGTCCTCATGGTTCTTTCTAATAATAAAAAGATAAAGTGATATATTCACTTATCTTCTGAACTTTAAAAAAAATCCAGTTTTGGAAAGTTTAAAAACTGACTGTACTTTTCCCTTTTTCTTGGATTCTTTGGCAGTTAGTAGACTCAGTCACACCTGTTTATTCCTCTACTTAAGCCTCAAAACATTTTACAGTTCATGTATTCCAGTAATATTCAATAAATAGTTGATGATCTGCTTGCCATCATTCATGCATTTTGAAAATCCATTTAACAACCAAATGCTTAGGATACATCAACTGCCAGTAGCTTCTGAGGATATGAAGTAGCAACTGAACATATCATTATAGCAGAATATTAATCAAATGATAATAGACAAATGTGCATAGAGATGTGTGATCCCAGAGGTGAACTTGGCTTCAGAATTGGAACTGGCACTAGGGTTGCCAGATTTACCAAAGAAAAACACAGGATTCCCAGTGAAATCTAAATTCAGATGAACAACAAATAGCTTTTTAGTATAAATGTGTTCCAAATATTGCATGGGACACATTTATACTAAAAGCGTATTTGTTGTTTATCTGAAATTCAGATTTCACTGGGTGTCCTCAGTTTTATCTGGCGACCCTGCCTGGTGCACCTGGACAGACTAGAGGATAAAGTTCCATGGGGTGAGTGTTAGAAAAGGGAGCTCTTATCCAAGACACAGAGAGATGCTGGAATGCACTAAGGGGAGTCAAATCCAAATGCCAGGAAAAGGAGGATATTTAGGGGCTGGGCTGGGGAGAGAGAAACATCAAAGTTGGGAGATCAAAATTGATTTTGAGATTTTGTATTGTTCTGGAAGTTCAGGCCAATGTAATGAGAACCAGAGCAGAAATCAAGAGCATGACCTTTGCCTATTGGAAAAGAGAAAAGAAAATCATTATTTTCAGAAAATAACTTCTTAAAAATCCCATAAGAATAGACTAAAAAAATGTTGGAATAGAAGAGAGTTCAGTAGGGTCATAAAGTATGAAATAAACATTTAAAAAGTCTGTGTCTCTTTTTTTGTTACAGCAATAACAAGCTAGAAAACATAATGGGAAAATTGTATTTGGATTATCAACAAAAGATATAAAGCAACTGTAGGTAAACTATACAATCACAAAATGTGCAGGACTTATAGGAAAAAATTTATCAGAGATGTAAAAGGAGATGAAAAGAGGGGGGCCATGCCATATTCTCATATGAGCAGAGCAAATATTGTAAAGACATAAATTTTCTCAAAATGTATTTTTTAGGATTAATGAAATTTCAACCAAGATCTCAGTGGAATATATCCAGAACTCCAAAATGATTCTGACATTTATCTGCAAGAACAAATTACTAAGAAGAACTAAATAGTTATTAAGAAAAAGGATTAAAGAAGGTGGTAGCGATCCCTACCTGACATTAAAACATTCCCAATGCTACATTCCTTATATCAGAGTTGTGTTTGGGAAGGAATAGGCAGGAAGACAACAGAATGGAGCGGAGAGCCCAGAAACAGACCCAGGCATCTGAAACATCTCCTTACACAACATGGGAGAAAATACAGATCAGCGGGGAAGGGAAGGATCACCTAAGAAAAGGCGTTATAAATCGTTGAATATCTAATTGGGAAAAAATAGTAATTTTTACCTCACAGAAAACACTAATTTTCAGATACACTGAAGAGTGAACTGTGGAAATAAAACCAAAAAGAAGAAAATAAGGACAAATGTTTAGCTCAGGGGTCCCCAACCCCCGGGCTGCAGACTGGTACCTGTTGGTGGGAGGCCTGTTAGGAACGGGGCCACATGGCAGGAGGTGAGCAGTGGGTGAGCAAGCAAAGTTTCATCTGTTTACAGCCACTCCCCATCACTCATATTACCACCTGAGCTCTTCCTCCTGTCAGATCAGCAGCGGCATTAGATTCTCATAGGAGCGCCAACCCTATTGTGAACTGCGCATGTGAGAGATTGAGGTCGTGCAGTGGAACAGTTTCACCCTGAAACTGTCCAATGGTTTGTAAAACGGTAGTTTTAGTAAAACCTATTTTTATTATTCCCATATATGAGACGTCTCCACAATTCAGGTCTTTCAACCTCTGTGCCTAGCATAATCAAATTCAGTGTTTCCCATGTTCTATGTTGCGTTTTCTCAGTCTCTGCAAACACAGTACAACTAAGTTCCACTGTAATCGTCCTGAAACTGCTTCACCTCAGATCATCAGGCATTAGACTCTCATAAGGAACGTACAACCTAGATCCCTCACATGCACAGTTTACATTAGGGTTGTTTTGTATTTTCTGAGACAGTCTCCTTCTGTTGCCCAGGCTGGAGTGCAGTGGCACGATCATGGCTCACTGTAGCCTCGACCTCTTGGGCTCAAGCAATCTTTCCACCTCAGCCTCCTGAGTAGCTGGAACTACAGGCACATATCACAGACATCCCCCACCTTCCCACATCCCTGTGCGTGGAAAAATTGTCTTCCACGAAACTGGTCCCGGATGCCAGAAATGTTGGGCACTGCTGGTTTAGCTGATCTTTGGATATAAATTATTTTCCACTTGGTTTAAAAGTCTTTGAAGGCAGCCATAAAAAAGGATGAGTTCGTGTCCTTTGTAGGGACATGGACGCAGCTGCAAACCATCATTCTCAGCAAACTGTCGCAAGAACAGAAAACCAAATACTGCATGTTCTCACTCATAGGTGGGAATTGAACAATGAGATCACTTGGACACAGGAAGGGGAACATCACACACCAGGGCCTATTGTGGGGAGGGGGAGCGGGCAGGGATACCATTAGGAGATATACCTAATGTAAATGACGAGTTAATGGGTGCAGCACAGCAACATGGCACATGTATACATATGTAACAAACCTGCATGTTGTGCACATGTACCCTAGAACTTAAAGTATAATAATAATAATAAATACAATAAAAAAATAAAAGTCTTTGAAGGATATAAATCCAGGTAGTAAGAAGACATGAAGGGTTTTTAAGGGGATTTGTCCTTTTCAGAGCATTTGCTAACTGAGGAGAGAGTTCCTGCAGTCAGCAGGTTAGTTAGAAGACCATTGGAATAATCATCCAGAGATGCCAGGAGCCTTACTAAAGTTTAGCAGTGGGGAAAACGCAGAAGAAAATGAAAACTAACAGCCTCCCTAGGAATTTGCTGTGTGTAGTATGTATCTAGACACAAAGGAATACACTCGGGATACCTCTGTCCGATGGTTTGTAAAAGGGTAGTTTTTAGTAAAACCTATTTTTATTATTCCCACATACGAGACCTCCCCACAATTCAGGTCTTTTAAACTCCACGCCTAGCATAATCAAATTCAGTGTTTCCCACTTTCTATGTTTTCTTTTCTTAGTCTCTGGAAACACGACATAACTAAGTTCCACTGTAATCGATAAAATATTGTACAGTGTGTGCAGAATCAGATAGGTCTGTGTTTTTATAAATGTACATTAGAGAGGGACAGGAATGGAACAGAACAAGGCTGACTTGTTCATGCTTTTTAATATAGATACGCTGTACTAAACAGCATGATATGTCATAAAATGAAACCTAATATTCGAAAATGAGATTGCAGTCTCTACATGTTTAAATGGTTTTCCTGGGAGACAAATCTTCTTTCAGTTGAACAAACACAAAAGTGTTTTTTATGAAGTACTAGGAAATATCCAGCAGTAAAGTTGTGTCAGTGAAGTAAATACCGATACACTTCAAATCAAGACACACTTAGACCTGCTCACATTAGGATTTCAAATTGCCAGGTTAGAAAGGGTCATTTGCATGACACAATGGACATGACCTTTCTGATGGGCCATAACTTCTTCCCAAGTCGTTACTATTCTATCAGGCACCAGAACAGCTATGGCAGCTCAAAATGAAAAAAAGCATCAGGGAATCTTCCTTCTCAGGATTTTCTGTTTTATTGGTTGTGACAGGGTCTTGCTGTGTCACCCAGGCTGGAGTGGAGTCGTGCATTCATAGCTCACTGCAGCCTCAAACTCCTGGGCTCATGCAATCCTCCCATCTCAGCCTCCTGAGTAGCCAGGACTATAGGCTATGTGGTGTCATGCTCTGCTAATTAAAAAAAATTTTTTTTTGTAGCGACAGGGGTCTTACTATGTTTCCCTGACTGGTCTAGAATTCCTGGCTTCATACGATCTTCCTGCCTTGGTATCCCAAAGTGCTAGGATTACAGATGTGAGCCACCATGCCTGGCTATTTCTCAGGATTGAAAGGCAGTTGAGCCAGTCCTCCTGGCTGCAACTCTGATTAAACCTTCAATTCTTGTAGTTGATTCCCTGGTAGAATTACTTGACTGAGTACATGGAGGAAACAATAATTCTTTATATTTACATGTCCCCTAAGTGGTGCCATGACTTCACTTTTGTTGTTGTTGTGGTTGTTGTTTTGCCTTTTTGGAGACAGGGTTCTGTTTCCTGGGCTGGGGCACAGTGGTGAAATCATGGATAACTGCAGCCTCAACCTCTTGGACTCAAGTCGATCCTCCCAAGTAGCTGGGACTACAGGCACGAGCCACCACACTTGGTTAATTCTTGTATTTTTTGCAGAGATGCGGTTTTGCCATGTTGCCCAGGCTGGTCTCAAACTCCTGGTCTCAAGCGATTCTCCTGCTTCAGCCTTCCAAGATGAGAAGGCCCATAACTTCACATTTTGAATGCTTTACTTGATATCATCTTTTTTCTTAAGTATCCCTTTTTGTGTTAATAAGAAGTAGTGTTAAAATATTTGAGGGGGGAACTAATTATCCTGTAATGTGGCATATATATGTACTATGCCTAAGCATTTTTATTTTTTCTCCTTATTTTATTTTTTCTTATTTAAGTACATGGGAACATCATCAATAAAGATACACGCCCTGTTATGGAATGGAAGCTGAAAAGCTGTAGGCACTCGCAGAGCGAAGAGAACAATACGCTGAGGGATACTTTTAGTTATTTGTCCTGAGTCTGGCTGCTGTCATAGACCCCTGAGAGTTTACTTGATGGGGAGAAGGAAATGGACTCAGAGTTATTCTTTTTGCTTTGAGCATATAAGCACCTGCTTCCTTCTGGTTCCTGGGTTTTCCTACATAGCCAGTTGTTTAAGATTGGATGTTTGGCACCAGGCACAGGGTTAGAGACAATGACATGGAGGAAATAAGGCAATTAGAGATGGGGGCCAAGAAAGAGGAACTAGGAAGAACTGAGTTTGCCTCTGGACCTGTGACTGTGTAAAATAAAATCCTGTATAACACACTTGTCCCATATACATTTACCAAGGACTTGTCTGTAGGAGCTAGGTAGACCCTTGAATAGGCAGAGATGAATTAAACACAGATTTTGAGAAGCATAGAATCTATAGAGGCAGAAGACATGATTTCTGGATGACAAGTTAGTTTTTTAGCATTCAAAATGGTAAATGTTATATTTGTATTGTGTGCAAAGTGCATGGGAGCACCAAAAAAACCATCCAACTTCCCGAAAGAGCCAACCAAGGAAGATGCCAATCTAGATGGAGGAGTTTGAAGGTCAAAGGAATATTAACGCTCTTAGGGTGAACTGTTCAAATAGGTTGATCAAATATTCATTGTAATACAAAAAGGGGAGCTAAGAGATGCATCTCATGTGCCTGCTCCTGAGGTATCTTCTGTCTCTTCTCTCGCCTTTCATTCATGAAACATCTTCAGCTGTCTACATGAGTCATAGAGAACAGAGATGAATAATAGGAAGGAGGGAAAGGGCAGCTCACCTATATTGTTGTTTTTTGTTTTAAATAGATTTTTATCTTTTAGAGTAGTTTTAGATTCACAGCAAAATTGATAGATGGTACAGGGATTTCCCATATATCCTCTGCTCACACACCTGCCTAGCCTCCCTCACCAGAGTGGTACATTTGTTACAATTGATGAACTAACACTGACACATCATTATCACCGAAAGTTTACAGTTTACATTAGGGTTAACTCTCAGTATTGTGTGGTCTGTGGGTTTAAGACACATGTATTAATGTGTATCCAACATTATAGTATCATAGAGAGTATTACTACCTAAAAATCCTCTGTGCTCTGCTTAATCATCCTTCCCACCCTGCTAACCACTGGCAACCACTGATCTTTTAACTGTCTTCATAATTCTGCCTTTTCCAGAACATCATATAGTTGGAATCATACAATATGTCGCCTTTTGCTTACTTAGTAATAAATATTTAGGTTTTCCCGTGTCTTTTCGTGACTTGTTAGCTCATTTCTTTTAGTGTTAAATAATACCCCATTGCCTGATGTACCACAGTTTTTCCATTCACAAACTAAAGGATGTCTTGGTTTCTTTCAACCTTTGGCAATTATAAATAAAGCTGCTATAAAAATCAGTGTGCAGGTTTTTGTGTGGATATACGTTTCCGACTCCTTAGGATAAATACCAAGGAGTGTGATTGCTGGGTACTACAGCAAAAGTATGTTCGGTTTTGTAAGAAATCACCAAACTGTCTTCCACAATGGCTTGCATTGCTGTCAGCAATGAAGAGAGTTTCTGTTGTTCCATATCCTCACCAACATTTGATGTTCTCAGCCTTCTGGATTTTGGCCATTCTAATAGGTGTATAGTGGTATATCACCCTAGTGACATATGACATGGAGTACCTCTGCAGGTGCTCATTTGCCATCTGTATATCTTCTTTGGTGAGGCATCTGTTAAGATCTTCACCTCTTTTTTAAAACAAACTTGTATGTTTTCTTCTTGTTGGGTTTTAAGATTTCTTTATATATTTCAGATGACAATCCTTTATCAGATATGTCTTTTGCAAATATTTTCTCCCAGTCCATGGCTTGTCTGTTCACTCTTTTAACAGTATCTTTTGCAGAGCAGAAATTTTTAATTTTAATGAAGTCTGGCTTATCAATTTTTTTTTTTCATGAATTGGGCCTTTGGTGTTGTGTTTAAAAAGTCATTGTCAAATCTAAGGTCATCCACATTTTTGCCTATGTAGCTTCTGGGAGTTTTATGCTTTTTGTTTAGGTCTGTGACCCATTTTGAGTTAATTTTTGTGAAATGTGTAAGGTCTGTGTCTAGATTATTATTATTATTTTTTTTGCATATGGATATCCAGTTGTCCCAGCATCCTTTGTTGAAAGGGCTGTCTTTTCTTCATTATACTGCCTTGGCTTCTTTGTCAAAGATCAGTTGACTATATTTATGTGAGCTGACTTCTGTGCTCTCTATTTTGTTCCATTGAAACCACAAGTTTTAGAATTGTATTTATGAATGATAGAGCAGAATTACAAGTTCAGATTGAAGTGTTGTTTATTCCAGCTGTGGTAGGCTGAATTACAGTGCTTGCAAAGATGTCCAAGTCCTAATCTATAAAATCTGTGAAGAGGTAACATTATATGATAAAAGGGATGTTGCAGATAGTGTTTTTGGAGCTGTTTATGAATCATGAACTGGCATTAGATCCCACAGTTAAAGGGTTCAGTCCCACGAGACTGTATCCAACTTCAGATCCCAAAAGTCCTAGGTTGTCAGCTGCACTTCTGACCAACTGGCTATAAAGTGAGGGTCCCTGCATCCCCTTCCTCATGTTTGATACTTCACTATAATGGCTCACAAAAGGTCAGGGCAACGTTTACTTACTTAGGTTTACTAGTTTATTATAAAAACACAACTCAGGAACAGCCAGATGGAAGAGACGCAAAGGGCCAGGTATAGGAAAGAGGTGTTGGGTTTTCATGTTGTCTCGAGGTGCACCACCCTTCCAGTATCCCCATGCGTTCACCAACCCAGAAGCTCTAGTTCAGGGATATTTATGGAGGCTTCACCACATAGGCATAATTGATTAACTCTGTCTCCAGAACCTATGCTCTCCTTAGAGGATGGGGAAATGGGACTGAAAATTTTGAGCTTCTAATCAAGGTTTGGTCTTTCTGGTGACTATCTCCCATCCTGAAGCCATCTAGAAGCTCATCAAGAATTGCCTCATTAGGGCAAAAGACACTCCTATCACCCAGGATATTCTGAAGGATTTAGGAGTTCTGTGTCAGACACCAGGTCAGGGACCAAATATTAGCACAAAAGACTATTCTAATACCCCCATCACTCAGAAAAGCATAGGTGTTTCAAGAGCTCTGTGTTAATAAGTGGTAGCAAAGAACAATATGTGTATTTCATATATATATATCTTATTTTATTTCTCATATGTAATAAGAAATACATATACATATACATATTTAAGAAACACACTTATTTAATACTTATAATAATTATTATCTCTTATTATTTCATAGGCAGACTCTAGAAGCTGAAAAGACAAGAAGAGGAACATCCTTTAAACCCCTAGGCCTTTAAGGGAGATTCCTCTTCCTTGCCTTTTTAAAAATCAATGACATTTTGATTTTAGACTTCCAGTTCCAGAACTATGAGAATAAATTTCAGTTGTTTAAAGCCATTAAGTTTTGGGTAATTTGTTACAGAAACACTGGGAAGTTAACCCACCAGCTCCTCATCAATATAGATAGAAAAAGCGACCTCAAAGCCAGCGAGTTCTTAGGCAATATCAAAAGGCACAGTAACTTACATTAGCCCCGTGTGATTTTTAACAACACCTTTAGGTAACAGGACGCCATACATTAGCTCCTCATTTTGCATATGTGTCTTAAGCAACACGCAACTAGTCTGTGCCTGAACTGGGCTGTAGGTGATTCTTAGCACTGTGCTCTTGTCCTGGTGTAGACCATTTCTCTGATATGTAGGGAGCCAAGGGATAAGTCATTTCCTGTGCCAAATAGTTTTCTTCTACACAAAACGACCTTAGAGATTTTTGTTCCAATTCATACATTTTTGCTCTTTTGCGTCACAGTGGACAACGTGGAATGCTCTGGCGCCAGGACGTTGTTGGAATCACTGACTGACCAATTCTTAGTAGCTCCTTGGACGAGCCGCTTAACCCGTCTTGAACTGTAAAATGGTATCACAACACAGATCATTCTTAACTCAAGTTATTGAGGATCAAACATGATAATATATGTGAAAGGGCTTTATAAGTTCTATGATGCCATTTAGATGTGAGGAATTATTATTTTTATATGCTCAAGAAGGCTGGCACGGCCCCTCTCCCAGGTGACTAGAAAGCATATGTGATTTTTTTTATTTGTTCCAATAATTTTATTCTTGTTAGTACTTGTTCAGTATACTACATGGATATGCACAATGCACAAAGCATTTATTCTTCTGGCTGCAGTAACTACCTACCCCCCTCCAAACTTACCCTTGTAAAAGCAAATAAGACTTGTAAAACAAAACAAAAGTAGAAAGGGGGGAGATGGCATTATTTGTAACTGCATGCCATCAAACAAACTCACCTGTCACTTGAAACATGAGCTGCCTTGGAGAGTGGACAGTTAATTCTTTTGACCAAACAACTGCCCAAACTAACGGATCTATGCTTTTTCTTCTTTCTTTTTTTTTTTTTTTTTTTTTTTTTTTTTCCACTTTAATTTTTAACGTGTTTTCCTAACTCTCCACTTCAGGAGGTAAATACAATTCTGGCAGAGTCCCGGTCGAATTTAGTTTATTAGGGCTTTTACTACAGGTTTTTAAGCACTTGCTGATTTTCAAAAACATATTAAAATGGCCATGGCCAATCTCGTAGATTGGTACAAGTCCACATTTCCCAAACGACTTAATAGTCTGCAACTTGTGCCAGACAGAGAATGATTTCACCATTCTCTTTCCCACAACTTAAAGGCTGGACATTGTTTTTAACTCTGTGGTGGGAGGGAGCGGTTTGCTTTGCCATGTTAGTCTCCTCCCTAGAATTCCCTCCTACAAGTTTTATAGGTCCCACTGTCCTAGAGGGCACATTAAGTCCCCAAAGAACATCTTCGTAGGCCATTTTTGGCACAACCAGCCCTGCTCTGACCCATTCTTGGACAGAGAAGCTCTTAGGGATGTTTTTCCAGACAAAGTTTGATATTTTGGGCAGGGGGGTTATAAAGGTTATGGAGACCCTGTCCTATGGCAAAATAATTAAAACTGGGATTTATGTCTCAAACTTTTTTTCCTTTTCTATTTCTCCATTTCTTTTCCAATTGCCAGTAAATTCAGCAAAAATTTATGCAGAACAAATACATGAATGGATAAATATTTGAGATCTTCTACTACTAGGCTCTATACTGAAAACCAGATCACAGAAGTGAACTTGCAGTCTAGTGGGGGAAGTCACATCAGTACATATGTACCATATGTACACCTGGGATGACATTTGGGACTGAGTTTAGGTCGAGATTTCAAGGTGGTACAAGGTGAACTACATAGTTAACTATATGGACAGAGACTGATGAAAAACAAAGATGGTGGATTCTTCACAAAAACGACAAATTCACCCATGAAATGCTATTACATGAGCACTGTGCCTGAGATTCCTATTCTGTCACTTACTTGAAGGTTGACATTTTATTTCCATCTGTTAGCTTGTGTGCAGCCCAGACTATTATTCTTTGCCTGAGGACCTATGGAAGATAGCACAATACTTTAATATTCTGGCATAACAGTTGAGGGGGAGTTCTGGTTTGAGTTCTACCACAAGTGGTGAACTGACCTTGGATGTGTCACTTCATTTCTAAGATGAGACAATAGCAGAGGATGTGTCAACCTCTCAGGGTGGATCTGAGGATCAAATGAGATCATGAGAATGATGATTTATATTTAAAAAGCTTGAAAATTTTCTCAAATGACACTGAAGCACAAAGGAGTGCATATGTGTATATGCCTTGAGGAATTACAGCTACAAATATATAATGAAGTGGTTTTGAATGCCAAAATCATAGTTAATGTTTATATCATTTGCATGCAGGAAACAGGCCTACCTTGGGATAACGCGAGCTGAGATCCAGGCCATTGCAATGAAGCAAATATCACAATAAAACAAGTCACGTTGATTATTTTGTTTCCCAGTGCATATAAAACTTGCATTCACAGTATACTGTGGTCTATTAATTGGGCAACAGCATTATGTCTAAAAAATAATGTACATATCTTAATTTAAAATATTGTTAAAAATTGTGTACAATCAACTCTGAATCTTCAAGTCTTAACCTTTTGGCTGGCAAAGGGTCTTGCCTCTCTGTTGCTGGCTGTTGACTGATCAGGGTGGCGGTTGCTGAAGGCTGGAGTGACTATGGTAATTTCTTAAAATAAGACAACAATGAAGTTCACCCACATTGACTGACTTTTCCTTTCACAAAATATTTCTTTCTACAGAATGCTGTAGAAGGATAGCATTTTACCTACAGTAGAACTTCTTTCAAAATAAGAGTCAGTCCTCTCAAACTCTGCCACTGCTTTATCAAGTAAGCTTATGTAACCTTTCAAATCCTTTATTGTCACTTCAACAGTGTTCACAGCATATTCACCAAAGAGTGGATCCTATGGCAAGAAACCACTTTCTTTGCTTATTCATATGAAGCAACTCCATATCCATTCAAGGTGTATCATGAGATCACAGTAATTCAGTCACATCTTAAGGCTTTACTTCTAATTTTAGTTCTCTTATTATTGGTACCACATCTGCAGTTTCTTCATCCACTGAAGTGTTGAGCCTCTCAAAGTCATCCACGAAGGCTGGGATCAACTTCTTCCAAATGCTGTTTGTGTTAGTCTGTTTTTGCACTGTTATAAAGATATACCCGAGACTGGGTAATATATAAAGAAAAGAGGTTTAATTGGCTCACAGTTCTTCAGACTGTATAGGAAGCATGGCACCAGCATCTGCCTGGCTTCTGGTGAGGCCTCAGGGAATTTTTACTTATGGCAAAATGTGAAGCAAAAGCAGGCATATCACATGGCAAGAGAGGGAGCAAGAGTGAGAAAGGGAAGATCGCAGACTCTTAACCAGCCAGATCTCATGTGAACTAACTTTGAGAGAACTCACTCATTACCAAGGGATGCTAAGCCTTTCATGGGGTATCTGCCCCCATGATCCAGTCACCTCCCACTAAGCTTCACCTCCAACACTGGGGATCACATTTCCACATGAGATTTGGAGGGGACAAACATCCAAACTATATCACTGGCTAATGTTGGGTATTTTGACTTTCTTCCATCTATGATAAATGTTCTTAATGGCATCTAGAATGATGAATTCTTTCCAGAAGTTTGTCAATGTACTCTGCCAGGATCCATCATAGGAATCACTATTGATGGTAACTATAACCTTATGAAATGTACTCCTTAAATAATAATAGTTGAAAGCCAGAATAACTCCTCGATCCATGGGTTGCAGAATGGATGCTGTGTTAGCAGGCATGAAAATGACATTAATCTCCTTTGCAGATCTCTATTAGAGCTCTTGGATGACGAGCTGCATTGTCAATGAGCAGTAATATTTTGAAAGAAATCTTTTCTTTCTGAGCAGCATGTTTCAATAGTGGGCTTAAAATATTCAGTAAACCGTATGCTGCAAACAGATGTGCTGTCATCCATGCTTTCTTATTCCATTTATAGAGTACAGGCAAAGTAGATTTAGCCTAATTCTTATGAGCCCTAGTTTTTTCAGAATGATAAATGTCCACTGGCTTTGACATTGGCCACCAGCTGCATTGGCCTCTAATGAGAGAGTTGCCCTGTCCTTTGAAGCCAGGCATTGATTTCTATTCTCTAGCTATAAAAGTCACGAATGGCATTTTCTTTCAAGAGAAGGCTATTTTTTCTACATTGAAAATCTGTTGTTTGGTGTAGCCACTTTCACCAATTATCTTAGTTAGATCTTCGGAATTACTTGCTGCAGCTTCTCCATTAGCACTTGCTGCCTCACTTTGCACTTTTATATTATGAAGATGGTTTCTTTACTTAAACCTCATGAACCAACCTCTTCTAGCTTCAAACTATTCTTCTGTAGCTTTGTCACCTCTCCCATCTTTCAGAAAATTCAAAGAGTTAGGGTCTTGCTCTGGACTAGGCTTTGTTTTCAGGAAATGTTGTGTCTGGTTTGATTTTCTATCCAGACCACTAAAACCTTCTCCATATCAGCAATAAGGTTGTTTTTTTTCTTATCACTTGTGTGTTCACTGGAGTAGTACTTTTAGTTTCCTTCAAGAATTTTCCCTTTGAATTTATAACTTGGCTTGCTGCTTGGCGCAAGAGACTTAGCTTTTCACCTCTCTTGGCTTTCGACCTGCCTTCCTCACTAAGCTGAATCACTTCTAGCTTTTGATTTAAAGTGAGAGATGAGCGGCTCTTCCTTTAACTTGAACACTAACAGACCAATGTAGGGTTATTAATTGGCCTATTCTCAGTATTGTGTCTCAGGAAATAGGGACATCCAAGGAACAGGAGACAGATGATAGAATGGCCTATTGACAGAGCAGTCAGAGTATCAATAAATGCATGCATTTATCGATTAAGTTTACTATCTTATATGGGAGCACTTTGTGGTGCCCCAAAACAATGACAATGGTAACATCAAAGATCACTGATCATAAATCACCACAACAGATAAAATAACAGCAAAAAAGTTTGAAATATTGCGAGAATTACCAACATGTGACACAGAGATACAAAGTTAGCATATTCTATTGGAAAAATGATGCCGATAGGCTCACTGCAGGGTTGTCACAAACCTTCAATTTGTAAAAAATGCAATATCTGCAAAGCACAATAAAACGAGGCACAATTAAATGAGTATGTCTGTATATATAAGCATATAAAAACATATATACACACATATATGACATATGTGTGTATATGCATTCATACATGCATACGTAATGGTTGTATATGCTAAGAAGAGAAAGAAAACAATAGGCGATAAGCAGTGATCTGATCACCGGAAGTTGCATTTCACTGGTCTACAGCTGTAATGGATGACTGGAAATTCATCCTTGAAAGCCAGCCTGCCTGAGCTTAACTAGTAGTGCTCCCACTCATTGTCATGTCATCTTAGGTTAGTCACTTCACCTTTCTAAGCCTCAGTTTCATCGTCTATAAAACAGACAGATAACAGTGCCTTCCTTGTCAGGTTGTTGCAAAGATGAAATGACACACTATTTATATAAAGTGTTTTGCAAAGGATTTGGCACACAGTAAGTGCTCTATAACTAGTAGTTATTGCTATTATGAAAATGTGTACTTTAAAAAAAAATCTTTGGGGGAAATCGTCCAGTTTCAGAGATCAGAATACAAAAGAATATTAAAATATGTAGGAATAGCTCTAAAACTTCCCAAATAAAAGGCATCCATGCAAGAAAATGAAACTTCTTCTCTGTGTTATGCTATAGATATATTGACATTATACAGAATTAACATTACTTTTCTAATAACAAAGAGCATCACTCATTCCCTAGACTCAAACAGCCAACTGGACTCTGGGGAAAGGCATATATTATGTTAGCAACTTGGAATAGAAACTCCCTTTGAAAGCTGCTCAATAAAGAGCCCTTAATGTACTACAAGTAAGGTAAGGCAACATGTTTTGTAGTTAATGAACCTAAAAGCTAAAGCCAATAGTGTGGCTTAGAGAACAGCACTCCTTCCTTGATGCTACAAGGTAAATTAGCATCAAGTCCTATGTCATGAAACTTTCAATAAAGAACTGATTATATAAGGCATTAAGTCTTTCTCTAATTACAGCTATAAATATAGATAATCAAGTCATTCTGAGTACTAAAATCAATTTTACTGTTTATGCTCTTTCCATTTTATATATTTAGCTGTCGACTTTTAACTTGAATACATAAGCAGCTGGTGAAAAATATGCTTAGAATACGAATTATGTTGTCATGGAGGATACCAATATATGTTTCCTGTAGCAGAGTTAATAAGGATTGAAAACAATGTAATTGTTTTACCAATGAAAACACTATATACTGGGGGAACCTATGATTTCATTTTATAAATTAGATGCTGAATACTCTGGTGATTTTCAGTAGTGTCATCTCTATAATAAAGTTCCTTTTAACTGCTTAGTTGACTGTTATGTGGAGGCCTGAGGCTCAGATGAAGGCTTCTAGCCTGAATCTTAGGGTTTGCACATTTGGGTAACGTGAGGAGGCAAGAATGGGCTTACAGAAGAGACCCTGAGTCCCCTCACACAGCCATAAACATGGATGAGGACCACAGACACGCTGACACACCTAGCAACAGGCAGTACAAAGAATGGCAGGTCTGCTAAATTTGGCTCTATTCTACTTGTAGCTCAGAGACAGAATATGACCTTGCCTCCTAGAAAAGTGTGGTCTAGTAAACTGTCAGAGTAACCACACTTCTCTCTTGGAGAAGGTCAAGTAAAGGATAGAAAGAGAGGTCAGAAGAGTGCCCACCAATACTCCATATATGAGAAGAGGAATGGAAGGCTACATGCATCCCCCGGATATCACTTCTTCCTCTGTGAATCTATGGTTCTGTTTGTTGACTTATTTATTCCCATATGAGTATTCAGTCATACAAAAGTATTTATTGAACACCTTCCCTGGTTAGTCATCAAGCTATGAGATGAGCTCAATCTACTGGTTTTCATATAATAGAATGTGCAACGAATGCTTCTTGAATCAAAGTCAGCTTAAAGAAAATTGCTTCCAGATTTTGGGAAGGAAGGAATGCTTTATTAGGCTTCATATGTCTCCACTAAACACCAGGCTCTGTACTGGGTGTCTTACAAATATGATTTCATTGGTACCTCAGAGAACTATGTAGGCAGACAATTCAGTTTTACAGATGAAACAACCAAGATTTAGACTGGTAAAGTGACTTGCTCGAGGTCACACAGTTTGCAAGAAGTCAAGCAGAGATTAAAATTCATGTCTCAGATGGCCTTTCTTCCTAACATTCAGCTCCTTCAGGTCTCTGTGTTTTCCTAGCCCGAGCTAGTGGCAAAAAAGCCAAAGCTCATTCTGCTGCCCTACAAATGACTCTTGTCTCAAGTTTTGCCTGCTTTTTTATCCCCCCTCTGGCGCTTTGAAAAAATGTGTTCCGTTCTTCAAGTTGTCTGGAGCAGGAGTACTGCGTTTCAAACAGGCCAGGGATGTACCAAACAAGGCCAGGTCAACACCAAGAGAGCAATGGTGACTGGCAGGAGCCTGGTCTACTGCTCCTGGTTAAGAAACCACAGGAGAGTTTGTTTTCCATGCCCTTGTGTGACTAAAAGCTTAGAAAGTGTTAACAGGGAGTCTCTCTACTTTGTCTTCTCCTTTCCTAAGCCTAGAATTTCCCGAAGTATGTTTTAAGGGACATTTGACCTGTGATCATGAAACGTGTTCAAATAGGCTTTACAACTTGGTTAAAATAAAGCTGGTATGGATTTGCAGGGGAGGGTGAACGACATCTCACCGCCCCCAAAAAAACTGATAATCAATTTTAAGGACTGGTTACATCAATACACAAGAAAAATTAATAACTAGAAGTCTCTTTAGCAGTTATTCTGCATTTATAATCGATTCCATTGTTACTTTTCTTAAGTGACAGTGAAATCCCAACTAAATAATGAACTTAATTGGAGAATATTGCATAGAAAATAACTTAATATTAATAATAGAATTTCCCAAAGTCTGTTTTAAGGGACATTTATCCTGTGATCAAGAAACATGTTCAAACAGATTTGGCAAATGCTACATGTTACATCCTTCGAATGCTTTAATCTGTCTATCAGCATATAAAAGGTCTGAGAAGTTCTGCAGCAAAGACCAAGTAAATGAAGCACATTATCTTTCTTTGACCCATGCCTTTCAACTAAAACATCATGCCCCTGGAATGTCATTCCCGCCTACCCTGAGGATAAAAATCCTACTCATTCTTCAAGGTTGAGTTTTAAAAATATATAGATCCTCAGGCCCACGTTGAGAGAGTCTGATTTGGGAAAAGCCCAGAGAATTTTAAGTACCTTCTTAAGTATAGGTTTTAAGTGACTTTAATTCTAATAACCAACTGCTGAATTCACAGCTCCTACTTTTGAGATTTTCCACATGCAGCCTCGAGTCTGAATCTAGGTTAGCACTCTATATATTCAGGGATTCACAGGCTAAAATGTATTTACATCAGCAAAAGTAGCTTATGTTGCCAAAGTATTTATATTGGGAACTTTACATATCTAATGATACGTTTTATAGTGGGACATATTTAAATGAATGTCCCCCGAATCACTATTTTAAATTTTTGAAGCAGTTCTTATGATTCTCTTGGTGCCCTCAAGTCATATAATACATGAAGCAGCCTGATGCATCAGATCGTTCTCATCAGAGTTTAATCCCGGCCCAGCTCACCTAAGTCTGCACCTCTCCCTCTGAAGTCTTACAACCTTTTAGGACTTTTCAACCTGGTTAAAACAAAGTTGGTATGGACTTTCAGGGGAGAGCAAATGACATCCCACTATCCCCAAAAGACTGGTAATCAATTTTAAGGGCTGGTTACATTAATACACAAGAAAAATTGGTAAATTTCTTTAGCAGTTATTATGCATTTATAACCAATTCCATTGTGACGTTCCTTAAGTGACAGTGAAATCCTAACTAAATAATGAACTTAATTGGAGAATATTGCTTAGAAAATAACTTAAAATTAATAATATAGTAAAACAAATTTCAGGATCTCACAAAACAAACAAAACAAAACAAAACAAAACAAAACAAAACAAAACCCTATGTTGGCAGTTATAGTAAAATTAGGAGCTTAGGCTGTTAAAATACCAATATCATAGAAAATAATATTTTCACATCTTTATTTCTGCTGTTGCAGACATCACATACTTCAGCCTATAAGAGAAATGTGTTTTCTCAAACAAATGTTATATTGATCTTTTATCTTGTGAGGTACATTCTGATTCCTGCAACGAAGTCCATCTGGAACATGGGAGTCACTGATGTGTGGGCTTGAGCATCAGCCAAAGGAGGAAAATTAATTGTAAGTGGATTATGAAAAATGTTCCCTCGTAACCTCTTTTAACAGGGCAGATGGAACAGGAATCTCCAGTTTGTACCTGGCTCTTGCTTCTGAGAGGCCTATTCAAGCCCAAGGTGAGATGATTTTTCACATCACACATACGCATCATGGAAACTGGGAATTCATTCCCATGTTGGGAAACCAAAATTTCATCTGTGTTGTTGGGCAGCAGCAGAAGGGCATGCACACAGTGGCCTGAGGCTGCACCCTCTTAAACATGGACCCTGTGAAGCTTGGCAAGGTCATGCAGTTCTGGCATAGGCCTGTGGTTAGATGGGAACCCCCTTGGGAAAACCAAACCAAATGGTTGAACAGAATCCATGGTGGCTAGTCAACTTTTCACTCTGCCAGTTAGGCTGGAATCATGTCATTCACCAAGAAGAAAAGGGCAGGAGGCCCTTTCACCTGGGGGCTCTGGGGAAATGCCTACCATTCTACAGTCAAAAAGGGCAAAGGTGGCTTGAGTTCCTGATAACCCCAACCTGGCCTTCTTGGAATTGCCTGGCTTGCTTGTTTTAAGTGATAATAGGATTGAGTGATATTCCGTAGGGGAATAGCAAGTGTTTCAGCCTAGACAAAAGGCATTGTGTTCTATGAGACTCCATACTCTCAATGATAGGGTGATTTTTTTTCTTTTACAACATGTAATCAGTCCTGAGCCAGTGACATTACAGGGAAATAGAACATAAACTGGAGTGTTCAGCTCTTTCTGGCTCTACCCTCATCTTTGTCCTTTGCTTCATATTATCTACTCTCTCCTCAAAGAAGTGTTTTCCTACATACAAGACAGGTGACCTAGTTCAAGGCTCCATTTGCACGTAAGTCTTAAAAAAGTGCTTTTAGTACCTTGGGCCAAATTCTCTTTCTCATTTAATGTCTTTTGAGAGCCAACGATGTTCAAAATAAGGGATCAAGCATAGACTTTGACATAGTGACCACAAGGAATGGTGAAGACAAGTCTGCTTTGCTATAAATGGAGTTCTCTTAACTCCTTGTGCGCATTGAATAGGTTCCAACCTATAACAAACACTCCAATCCCATGCATTCCCAAGTGCATATCCATCAAATCCAAACTTTAAACTTGAGTAAATATATCTGTCTTACAAAGTCCAAGGTATTTATTACAGGGATCACCCACTTCAGGAATTTAAACAATGTTCAGACCAATGAAAAATTCCTTACCAGGAGTTTTAAACTCCATTTCCCCTCTCTCCAGCTGGCTAGCAGAGCCTGGCATGAAAGCAAGCGAAGCGATTGCCATTCTTCCCTCCTTCAGTCCCTGACTCCCTAGCCTCTTTAACCCCTCCTTGCCCAACCACATGGATTTGCATCATTTACTAAAAAACTGCAGTAAGTTGGTGCCAAGCTGGCTGGAGCTCCCCAAGGGACTCACAGCAGGGTGATAAGAACCATCCTCCCCTCCCAGTACCCCGCTTCGTGTCACACTCTGCAAAAATCAAATAAATAGATTTAAATTAGAAGATCATTAAAAGGTTTTTTTTTTGTTTTTTTGACTCTCTCTCTCTCCTGCTTCCCCTTCCCAGACCCCCACTCCCAACCCCCACCCCCCTACTATCTTATAATAGGCTATTAATTCCAGTCATTTCAGACCGTTTGAAGTGTGGTGTGTAAACTGTGGCTGCATCAATCAGAGTTGTGTGTCTAGTTATTTCAAGCATTCCCTGTTGGCATAAAGAAAGGCTGGTTTGTCCTGCTCCAGCCCAAGTGCAGCTGAAATCTCCATTGATTGATAACTGAATGCATAGGGCTGGAAAGTTCTACAGCTGGGACGGCAGGAGTAAGCATATCTGAGTAGTCCAAGGAGGGAATGGGGAATGGTGGAAATGGATGGTGACAAGGCATTTTATCCAGTGAAGGCAGGTGGGGATCTGGACTTCACCATTGCTTGCCAACTGGCCTCACTGGCTCTGACTTCATGAGCTGAGTTGCTCATTTCTGAAGATGTCTCACAAGGGCTTTGCAATGTGTGTAGCAAATTCCCCAGACAATTCCACTCACCACCTCACAGCTCCAGGTATAGTGGTATCATCTTTGTGATAACACAGGGCATTTCAAGGTGCCGATGTCCATGATTGGCAGTGTCTTCAGTCCCAACCAGTTGTATCTAGGTGTTTTGTTCGTTGTTATTTTTTGGTTTGTTTGTTTTACCTCTCTCCTTGTAAAAACCAAACAAAACAAAAACAAACAAACCGACAACAACTAACTGTCTGGCACCCAAAATTCCTACCCTGTCATATCATGAGTAAACTTTTCCAGACTAAAAAATGACAATATGAAGTAGGTCCTCAATCAATGGAGCACATATTTTGATACCTTACTGTGTATAAGTAAAATCCTGCAGACATCAAAGAATAATGGCGGATGGTAGTCTGGGTGTAAAAGTTAGAAAATATTTGCTTAATACAAACATGGATATAGGTTTTCTTCCTGTATTACTCTTCATTTCAAAAGGTGGGTGGGGGTGATCAGGAAGCAGGAAAAGGAGTTGTGACACAGAGAGAGATAATTAACTCCCTCCCACTGAATAAAAAAATAAATAAAGAAGGTCCACTTAAGCTTATGTATCTTATAGACTCATTTTGACCTGAGTAAAACCCATTCCCTGCCACTCCCTCTCAAATCCCCAGGGTTAAGCTTGGCTATCAAACACTGACATTCAGTCTGGGGGAGGGGAAAATGAAGGGAAGCATAAAGGTGGGAGGAGGGGCTCCACTAGGGAGATCAATCTTTGTTCATCCTTATTCTCTGACGTGGGAGTCAGTGAATAGATTTGAGAGTTGAGTAGGTAGGGTCTGAGTGTCCCTGGAGACTTCTCTGGGCAAAACACAAACAGGGAGCCATAGCTCTTGTGCTCTGTCTAATTATAGGACCCTTAGCAGGAATGAACAGCTGATACATAGGCAGAAAACAACCATGAATCACCAAAGATGATGGTGAGAAGGGGGAGAGGCTGTCCCAAAGGCACAGAGAGACTCCAAGGAGGGGGAGTACAAGTAATTGCACCAGGTCTAGCCAGAGAACCCTTAAGCAATTCACTAAAAAGATCACCGCTTGGAGGATTTGGAAGCCAACCTCAGCCTCTGCTCCCTCCTCCAATCCAGCTGTCCCAGAATGTGGCTGCTTTGCACACTTGCTAGGGATTCCAGGTGGCATCAGCTCCAGAGTCCCCTGGCTAGGCTGCCTGAGGCTTTGCAGTGAAGAGTGTCTCTGGAGGGCTGAGTGGGCTCACAAGCCTTTGAAGGGCTGCTGGCAAAGACAGAACCCTGCAGACATCTGGCTCTGTGGCCAGTCCAGGAAATGAATGCAGTCTCCAGAGAATGAATGCAGTCTCTCCCCTCCCAACTGCACCACCCACAATGTCAAGCTGACCCACGGATTCTTGGAAGGCAGCAATGGCACCTGATAGCACAGCAAGTACAGAGGAACCTGGCAGATGGCATGGACCTGCCTGGCCCCAGGGCTCAGCTATATCAGAGAAAGGAGGCAGGAGTCTACCCTGATGAAGAGTCTACCCTGACGAAGAAGGAGTACTCAGGGCAGATTGTGGAGAATGTCAGCCAAGTCATTAATATTTGGGATCAGGGGGTCTCAGAAATCTGAATTTCGACATTTCCCAGATGATACTTACTCATTCGTTCACCAAATATTTACAGAGTATCTTCTCTATGCCAGGCACTTTTCTAGGAATTGGAGAGACAGTACAGTAGTAAGTTAAAAGGACAAAAATCTGGCTGGGTGTGGTGACTTACACCTGGAATCCCAGCATTTTGGTAGGCTAAGGTGGGAGGAACGCTTGAGGCCAGAAGTTCAAGACCAGCCTGGGCAGCATAGGGAGACCCTGTCGCTACAAAAAGAGAAAATAAAAAATAGCTGGGTATGGTGGTGTGCACTTTTAGCCTCAGCTACTTGGAAGGCTGGGGTGGGAGCATAAAAAAAAGAAAAAAAAAAAGACAAAAATCCTTGTTCTCCTATAATTTCCATTCTTGTGGGAGAGAGAGTGAAGTATATGGCAAAGTGGTACATGCTGAGTTCTATGGGGAAATATGAAGGTGTAGGAAGCACAGGCATCTGTGTAGTATAAACCAGGGTGGTAGGAAGGTTAAGGAAAGCCTCATTGACAAGGTGATACTTAAGCACATACTTGAACATGGTGGTAAAAGAAGCCATACTCATGTCTGGGGAAATACATTCTTTGCAGGGGGAACAGACGGCAACGGGTGAAGGCAGGAATGTGTGGACAACCGCCAGGTGGCAAAGTGGCAGAGCCCAAGAGTGATGAGGAGTGACCAGAGAGGGGAGCCAGGAGCTGGCAGAGGACAGGCACGCAGACAAATCCACAGGCAAGCTGACATTTGAGGACATCATTCTAAAACTACAATTATTGGAGCTAGTTGATAAAATCCACTTCCACAAATTTTACTTAGGGTCAGATAGAGGCCCAGGGAGTGGATGGAGAAAGCCAACCCACAAGTGTAATTGGCATTCTTGCTCTCAGCCTGCCCTCTAGGACCTTGTATCACAGTGGTGGGGACTGAAAACTAACCACACAGCATGACGTTTGCCAAGAGCTCAGTGTGTGGTGCCGACAACAGATGATACAAGTGCTCCAGGGAGGGATCTGTGTGTCCCTGTCTGCTGGCTGGTTCCAGAGGACTTCCTGAAATGGGCCTTGCCTGACCGGTAGTATCAGTTGTCAGGTAGTGTCTTTAAGACAGCATGGGACAGGGGCCAACTGAGAAAGTGCTCCCATTCCAGTACTCTCTGGATGCCCCACATGGGCTCCCCAGGCCAAACAGCTTGTTTCAGCAAATACACTCCATGCTCCTGTCTCCAATTACTTGGCAGCTCCCCTGGCTCTTAATCCTGGGCTCAGCCTCTAGACTCTGAGTTGGCACCCACCATGTCCTGCTCTTGGGACCAATAAGAGCTCTCACTGCCACCACCTAGCACTGAGCATGGCAGCTTTCATGGCCCTGTCTTTTGTATCACACTGAGCTTGTCACCAGCTTGCTGCTTCCTAGTCCTGAATCTGCTGGATACAGTTCCTCCCAGCCTGATGTCTTGACGTTTCACTTAATATGATAATTAAAAATCAGGTAAGTGAAAGAGTGAGAAGATGCTGCTTGCAATCAAGGATGCAGAAGAAGAAAGCTACAGGAGTTGTTGGGGAAAAGAGGAGTAGACATACCATTTTCCCTAAAGTTACGAGGTACATAAAAGGAATAGTGCATCACAGCCCTTCCAAAAGACATATTCGTTCGAATTAGACAGGCATGGATTTGAAATCAAGTTCTGCTATGTCTCATCAGAGGCTAAGAGCTACTTAATCATGTTGAGATTAATTTTTCTCATTCATAAAATAAGGATAATAATACTTATCTTTCAGAAAAGCAGAGAGTATAAAATAAACTACATTAATCATTCATGTATATAACAAAAAACATGGTAAGCCTGCAATTAAACACAGACTTGTTTTTGTTTTTTGCTATTATTATTATTGTTCCTGATAACAGCAAATACCAAAGGATGCTGGGGATTAAGTTCTAGAAGATCTTGATCAAGGAGGTTAAATGTCAGTGTGATAAATAGAAAAGCCAGGACAGAGACCCTCCTTGGTTCTTTTGCTAGCCCTGCTAGCTAGGAGTTTCCTCCTTAAGACATCAGGGTATGTCTGGGTAGAGTTTGCATTTCAGTCACATGTTTCCCTGCTGTTTCTGTCTTCTCATCTGTGCCTGGCCATTCTTAATGGGTCCGTGTGAAGACCCAGACTCAGTGTATGTGACCCAGCTGTGGACAGCCTCTTGTTTCAGAGAATTGGCCTCTTCTCAGAGGGATACCAAAATGAAGAAAACTTTTCCTTGGCAGTTTCTACAAAGTGAAACGTCAGTCTCCAGCTTTTGGATTTTTTTCCCCTTCTGTTCACCCACGCTGTTTATGGAAAATGAATCATGCCACTCATTCACACAAATGGAGAGGTAGTTTGGGGATAAACAACACAACTTCCTGGAATGCCCTTGGCTGCTCATTACACTGCTGTTATCACCATTGCTGTAGACCGTTGGTTTGCAGAGGCCTCCTGGGGTACAGAAGGTGCTGCTTAGGTCAGAGGGAAAAACACAGGCTCCTGGCCCATCCACCAGGCTAATTAATGCTAGAGACAGAGTTCCCATGTGTACGTTGTTCCTTCCCTGCCATGAATCAAAACCACTGGCTCCAATCTCCCCAGCATTAGTCCCTCACTTCCTTCAAAAGGGAGAGTGAGTACAAAAGGCCAGGGGAGATGGAGATAAGACAATGCTTCCTGGTACTTCTGCTTTCAAATGGAGAGTTCCTAGTGAAGCCCTGAGGCCATTTCCCATCATATGCATTTCCCTGCCAGTGCTGGTTCCTGCTTCCTTCAGAGACTCTCACTGAGTTTCTAACTCCTGCAAATATCTCTCTTGAGGATCAGCCCCTGCCACACCTGGTCCCGAGAAAGCTTTACCACGCCTGCTCTCAATTTCCTTCCAGCCCCCAAAGATAAGTTTAAAAGTTGTTCTTATTCCAGAGACTTATATCAACTTGAGAAAATAGGGATGTATGTGTGTATGGTGGTGGTAGTAAGGGCAGGTAACTAGATATATATAAATATGGGGAATACACACACACACACACACACACACACACACACA